>NW_004443956.1:23615754-23666548 GCF_000243295.1 Trichechus manatus latirostris | reverse complement strand
TTTCCTGTCCCCTCCTGCCTTCTAGTCCTTGTCCCTGGACTGCTGTGCCTCATTAGTCCTGTTTTGTTTTATGAGGCTGTCCAATCCCCGGCTGAACCAGTGAACCTTGGGAGGGGCTTCGCCACTGAGCTAAAAGGGTGTCCGGGGGCCATACTCTCGGGGTTTCTCCAGTCTGTCATGCCAGTAAATATGGTCTTTTTTTGTGAGTTAGAATTCTGTTCTACATCCTTTTCCAGCTCTGTCCAGGACCCTCTATCGTGATCCTGGGCAGAGCAGTCAGTGGTGGTAGCGGGGCACCATCTAGCTGTACTGGACTCAGTCTGGTGGAGGCCATGGTAGCTGTGGCCCATCAGTCCTTTGGACTAATCTTTTCCTTGTATCCTGTTCTCTTCATTCTCCCTTGCTTCCGAAGGGGTGAGACCAGTGGAGTATCTTAGATGGCTGCTCACAGGCTTTTAAGACCCCAGACGCTACTCACCAAGGTGGAATGTAGAACCTTGTCTTTATAAACTGTGTTATGCCAATTGAGCTAGATGTTCCCCGAGATCATGGTCCCCACAGCCCTCTGTCCAGCAATTTAGTCCCTCAGGGAGTTTGGAAGTGTCTGTGGAGCTTCCATGACCTTTCCTTGTGCAAGTTGTGCTGGCTTCCCCAGTAATGTGTACTGTCTTACCCTTTAGCAAAGTTAACCACTTATCTATTTAGTTCCCCCCCACTCCTCCCATCCCTCATAACCAACAAAGGTTGTTTCTTTTTGTGTGTAAACTTTTGCACGAGTTATACAGTAGAGGTCTCATACAATATTTGTCCTTTTGTGATTGACTTATTTCACTCAGCATAATGTCCTTCAGTTTTGTTCCTCTTACTCTCCTGTGCTGAGTTCCTTTTGTTTGTGGAATTTTTTTCATTTCTTTTGTTTTTGTAGGTTTTTTGTTTACTGAGACTTTGTATTTTTCTTCTTTATTTTGATGAGTAGGTTTGTTAACTTTCTTTGTGGTTACCTTGATATTTACTCGTATCTTCCTAGATTTGAACCAGTCTATTGTTACTTGGTATTGCTTGACTTCCTCTCCATTAGAAGGTTCTATATCTACACCGTTTATTCCCTCTTTTATTGTTAGAATGCTGTTGTCATTTACAGATTAACCTCTCTGGTTCCCTTTTGTAATTCTTTTGGTTTTGCATAGTCCTTATGAGTTCATTTCCTAGGTTGGTATCGGGCTAGTACAATCCTGTATCCTTTATTCAGTCTGTGGTCTGATACTGTTTGTTCTCAGATCAAAGGAGTTCCTTTAATAAGTCTTGTAAGTTTGGTTTGGTTTTTACATAGTCGCTTAATTTCTGTTTATCCGGAAATGACCTAATTTCACCATCATATTTGAACGAGAGTTTTGCAGGATATATTATTCTTGGCTGGCAATTTTTTTCTTTCAAGGTTTTATATATGTCATCCCATTGCCTTCTTGCCTGCATGGTTTCTGCTGAATAATCTGAGCTTGGTCTTATTGTTTCTTCTCTGTATGTGACTTTTTGTTTTGCTTGAGCTGCTCTCAGGATTCTTTGTTTGTCTTTGGTTTTGGCGAGTGTGATTATGATATGCCTTGGTGATTTTCTTTTGGGATCTATCCTATATGGGGTTCGTTGAGCTTCTTGGATGGTCAGCCTTTCATCTTTCATGATATTGGGGAAGTTTTCTGTCAGCAATTCTTCAATGATCTTCTCTGTGTCTTCTGTTTTCTCCCCCTGTTCTGGAACTCTGATCACTCGCAGATTTTTGCTTTTGATTGTATCCACATAATTCTCAGGGTTTCTTCATTTTTCTTCATTCTTTTTTCTGATTTTTCCTCAAACAAAGTTGTATCCTAGTGTTAGTCTTCAATTCTGCTAATCCTGTCTTCCACCATTTCAAATCTGTTCCTCAGCCCTTCTATGACACTGTCCATTTCTGAAATCTTGTTGTTTATCTTTTGGATTTCTAATTGTTGTTTTTGTATAATTTCTAGTTGTGAATTTATTTTGGCATTTTGTTCCTGCATTATTTTCCTGAATTCTTCCATTTTTTGTCTGTATTTTCCATTTTTTGGTCTGCCTTTCCCATGAATTTTTCTATTTTTTCCTCATTTTTATCTGCTTTTTTGCTTCAACTCTTGGATAATTCTGAGTATTAGAGATTTGAATTCCCTGACAGGTAGTTCTAGTGCCTTTTCTTCTACTGGAAAGTCATCTGGTGTCTAATTTTGGTTGCCTGCTGGAACCATCCTGTCCTGTTTTTGTAAATGCTTTGATATTGTCTCCTGTCTTCGGGGCATTCAGTAGTTATTTTTCTCATTTATTGATTGTAGATTTGTTTGTTTGTTTTTTAATTATTTGGCTGTGTCTGAGCAGGCAGGCTGTGTGTTCTTCGTTGTTTGCTCATCTGTGGGCACAATACTTTTCACCTCCTTCTCCAATTGGCAGGGTCACTCAGATATGGTACGGCAGAGTAGCTCTAGCTGAAGAGGAGTTACTGGGATGGGTTGTTTGTGGCACTTACTACAGCCACCAGGGCAGGTCGGTAATCAGTGCAGAGCAGGTTCTGGTAGGCTGTGCCTGTGCTGCTTGGTGGTGTGATGTTAAGTGCATGGTGCGGGCAGGCAGGATGGATGGGGGAGATTGTGATGTGTGGAGCTAAGATGGGTATGAAAGAGAGAAGAGAGGAACAGGAGCCAAAAACATACAAACAAACAAAAAAGAGTGCTAGGGGAGCTTGTCATTGGAGTGGAGAGATGAGAGACTATGAAATGGACAAAAACAGAAAGGGGAAGAAGAAGAAGAAAAAGAAAAGAAAAGAATGAATAAATAAAAATTAGAAAGAAAAAGAACAGCAAAGCTCCCAAGGATCCCACCAGTGAGGCTACAAGGTTTGGGGAAGTTGTTCCCAGGTGTTGAAGTACAGCCTGCCGAGGAGGTGTAGAGGTATTCAGTGCCAGGTATCCAGGGGACAGGAAGAGAAAGAAGGTATAGAGAGACGAGAAACGGTTGTTCTGTCTCCTGCTGGAAGCTCTGTGAAGCTGCTTTCTCATGACCCCTATTTGCTGGTCTCTGATAGGAGTCCAAGATGGCAGATCTGTGCTGCATTAAGTGATAGGGGACCTCTCCATGTATGTCTCCTCACTCTCTGTTCTCTGTCAGTTTCTTATTCCATTTGGTGCTTGGCTGAGTTCTTTATCTCTTCATTTGATGTTTAGGATTTCGTGATTGCTGTTTTCTCTGTTTGGCTTAGTTTTTTGGATCTTTGCTGTGGAGAGACAGCATGGTGCTTCTGCCTAGAGCGCCACGTTGCTGGAAGTCTAAGAGTTGTGTTCTTTGTGTGGTTGTGTGTGGTCTTTGTTATGACATGACGTATATTAGAATTAGGTTTCATTCTTACTCTGATGATAGAGAAGGCTTGTTGCGGTCATAATATTCTGAGATGGACTTGGTAAACATGACTTACTGTGGAATTTTTTCTTACTGAAAATACTTTTGAAGAGTTGATGCTCAACTTTTATATTGGTTTGATGAGGTAAGTGACCACTGTTTTGTAAAGAGCAGAATGTATAAACACACCTTTCTATTGTCTTGTACACTACTTGTAAATAGCTGTGACATCCTTTTACTATTAGAAACACAGACTCCATGCCTCTTTCCCTTGAAATAACACAAGAAACTCCAGCAGACTCTCAGAACGTATCCTTGGATGGAAATAGATTGACTTCGGTATCATTTTGATGATGTAAAGTGAAGTGCAGGATACATTTTCCAATCTCCTCTTTCTTTTTTCTTTCTTTTGACATTTTACTGTCATCCTTTCTTCTACAAATACTGTAGCCATTCCAAATTGAATAGCTCCAAAACACAAACACACCATTTTTATAAACAACCTTCAAACTAAACCTGTTGCCATCGAATCAATTCTGACTCATAGCGACCCTATAGGACAGAGTAGAACTGCCCTGTAGAGCTTCCAAGGAGCACTTGGTGGATTCAAACTGCCGACCTTTCGGTTAGCAGCTGTAGCTCTTAACTGCTATGCCACCAGGGTTTACATAAACAACCTTAGAGGCCTTAAAAAAAAAAAAATCATCTCTTGGAAGCATCTATTGGCTGTCGGGTGAAACATGATTTGTTTTCACTGGAAATCCTAAATATGAGAATACACTGAAACTTCTTTATTGAGAACCCTACAGAATTTTTACTGGTTCACCATTCATCAAAATATTACAACCACCATTTCAACTCCTCTAGGAGACATGAGGGAGCCCTGGTGATGCAGTGGTTAAAAGCTCAGCTGCTAACCAAAAGGTCGGCAGTTTGAATCCACCAGCTGCTCCTTGGTAACCCTATGGGTCAGTTCTACTCTGTCCTGTAGGGTCGCTCAGGGTCGGAATCAACTCAATGGCAACAGTTTTGGTTTTTTGATTTAAGGAGATACGAGCGCCCTGGTGGGTGGTGCAAGTGGTTAAGCACTCGGTTACTAACTGAGGGGACATGAGGGCCTTGCAGAAAAATGTGTGATGAAACTTTACTCCAAATTTCCTCACCAAAAGCACCACTTCAGTTTTTCTGAAACTACAGGCATTCTGCCTAAGCAGCTCTCACTACATCCCAGTGGGTCAGTGGCTGTGGGGATTCTCAGTTAAGATCTGTGCCCCGTGGAAACTACAGTTACTACACTGGGCTGCAGACCTCTCTGTAGTCTGGGAGTTCTGGAAGTTTAGCAGCAACGTGGTCTGTGAGATACTGTGGAGTCTGCTTATTCCTGGGCTAGTGTTTAGAGAACTTGTTTTCTTTTCTTTGTTTCTTGTTTCTCCTATTTCGCCAGAGCAAAAGGAATCTGTTGATTTTGAGAGTTTATTACTCTGTGACACTTGGTGACACCAGAGCAGGTCCCTACCGTTGGTTATGAGCACACTTGAAATGGTCTTTGGGTCCGTGAAAGCAAGTGCTGCAAGAGAAGCAAACCATTCCATCCTATCATCTTTCCTGGGGCCTTCCTGCCCTAGCTCGCCTACAGAAGTAAAATGGTTAAGCAACAGAAACTGCTGTTGAATTTGTTGATGTTCTACAGAAAATACATTATTTTTTCTTAGAAATGTACATATATTACCCACTTTTATCTGCCTTCTTCTCTCAGATAGGTCAAGTTCAAATACAGAGAGGTCTGGCAGCCAGCATAGGGGGGCAGCAAGGTCATGTCCTTGGATGAGACGTAGCACAATCTTCCACGCTGGGCAGCTGTAAGAGCACACTCCTCATCTTGCAAACACAGACGAGGGGTGACTTTGGGAAACAGTAGTACCCAGTGGGAAGGGGTTTCTGTCTTCAGGTTCCATTTTAGTGGTTATTCTGGACTTTTCTGACCATAGTCTTTAGGAGGGTGCATTGCCTAGCCTCTGGGGCTGTTGCAGTGATAGACGCCTGAAGAAGGCAGGTCAGTGGAGTTTGCCAAGTTTGCCTAATGGATGCTGAGACCCTGTTAGAACTCAGTCCCTGATATGGTTCTTTCCTCTCCCTCCCACCCCTTACTTATTTCCATTTCTGAGACTGAGTGATTCTGTGCTCTAGGCACGGAACGTGGAGAAGTGGCCTAGTGAGATATGACTTTACTGAGCTAATAAACACACCAGAAACGAAAAGCTTTTTTTTTCTTTTTTTTGGTCAGAGTAGAATGAAATGAAAAGGTTATATTTTTGCTTGTTATTCAGTTAATCAGTTACAGAGTTTGAGAAACTTCCTTCTGATTTTGGAAACAGCAACAAACAATACGTGTTTTCAAAACAGCAACAGTGACTATAACATGGGAGCACCTTTAATTCCAGAGTACGTCTTTTATCTTTTCATAAAACAACATGTTCCTTATGTCAACCTGGAAAGAGCAGGCGTAGGGATATTGTTGACATGACATTGTTCAAACCTTCAGCCTCTTGTCACTTTTGGAAAGAAACAACTGTTCCACATCAGCCATGATTTCTGTGCTGTTAAGCATGTTTTTATTTATAAGAAAGGGAAAATATTTTTCCAAGTTAACTGCTGGGAGTTATGTTTTAAGGCAAACATTTAGTCAGTGAACATTCAGTGAGGGCTGCTCTGTGCAAGATGGAATGGTTTGCTTCTCTTGCAGCACTTGCTTTCACGGACCCAGAGATCATTTCAAATGTGCTCATAGCCAATGGTAGGGACCTGTTGTAGGCTCTGGGAATGCAGAGATGAAAGACAGGCCCTTCCCTCAAGGGGCTCACAGTCTAGTGAAAGAGACAAAGAAGGCGGCAGTTGCAATGTAGTGGTCTCTGTTCCCTTGTGTTGTAAAGTCTGCGTGGTAAAAAAGAACATGTCACCACTCATGACAGATATTTCCAGGCTTTTAATGTTGGCTCGGCAAAGGACTCAGCTATTTCCTGTACAAGAACATATAGGTTCCAGGTGACAGCTCCAATGCTTATCATATAGATTAACTATGCTATGCCACACACTTACCATACATAATTATTTTAAACGACTTCGTTTGACTCCTATCATACTAAACTCCATGTAATGCTGTATTTCAAAAACAACTCTAATACAGAATCTAAGAATTTTAAATCCAGAAGGGATCTTAATTAATCATCAACAAGAAGTCTTTAATAAAGAATAATGGAATACATCTTTTCAAATAGTAAGATCACAGAAATATTGTAGGGACTCTTCCTTTGCAAGAGAGAGGATTGGGAGAAGGCACATGGTACAAAATGTTCAGAAATGGAAACAAATATTTTTGAATGTTTCTGTATAATGGCAGTGTAGCAAAATCCCCCTGAAGAATAGGTAAAAGTGACTACTAGTTTTTTTTTTTTTCTTTTTTTCACTCAAAGAACTGACAGTAGGCTCTAACTGCTTATCTCTGAAAAATCAGTGTGGTCTAGATAGCACAAAACACTGTTCTGTCATGCTTTTTTTGTGAATAAAGATCTTATTGATCAGATAATATTCTCCTGCTGCTCCAAAGCGAAATCAGAGATGTAGTCATCACTATGGAGAGGATGTACAGTAGCAGAATGAACTGGGGCTGTTCCAGGATGCAGTGTGATCATCTTCATAGTCACATTTATAGAGTATGGATTTTCTATTAGATTGGTAGTGAAATTGGTAAAGCTGTTTTGGAAGATTCTGGTTAATTGTGCTCAGTGTTCTCCTAGTTACTGTTGGCGTATCAGCATGAGATGGACTTTGAAGTTTTTCCAGAGACCATATTCTTTTTGTCTGCCGTATACTAACCACGAAGAGCTTACCTGCATGATACTTTTGGAGGTTTTAATGTTCACAGCTTTCTCTTGCCTATTGGTGGGGAAAAAGAGGGAGAAAAGCTATCATGAATCAAGTATGAAACACTAATTTAGCTCATAAAGAAGAAAACTTAAGAAAAAAACATAAAAGCCTCCATTTCTTAATTTGTAAAAGCAGAAAATAATTCCCAGTCCACCTAGTTTAGAGGATTGCTATGAGACCTAGGTAAGGTCCATGGAGATATCTTATAACTGCAGATCTCTATGTCAGTGTTCTTATGACAGGTAGAGATATTTTGATGATAATTATCTTAAATGAATATTAGGATCAAGAGATTTTGACATTAGATACATAAGAAAGTCAGATTTTCTTTCAAAGTTGAGAAGTGGGATCTCATCACACTTATTTAGAACATGTACTTTTACTATTATTATTAGGGTGAAATTTTGTAATAGTGATATGCAGAGACTTTAAGTGTAAAAACTGATGATTTTGTTAGTTCAGTTCTTAGGAATAAGGCTGCTATACATATTCCTACAATTCTTTGTGGACATAGGTTTTCATTTCTCTAGACTAAATACCTAAGATCACCATTGCTAAGTAATGTGGTAGATATATTGACCTTTATAAGTCTTCCTATCCATGAGCATGGTATTTTTCTCCGTTTATGTAGGTCCCTTTTGGTTTCTTGCAATAGTGTTTTGTAGTTTTCTTTGTATAGGTCTTTTATGTCCCTGGTTAAAATTATTCCTAAATATTTTATCTTTTTAGGGGCTATTATAAATGATACTATGTTCCTGATTTCCTTTTTGAAGTTCTCTTTTTTAGTGTATAGGAATCCAATTGATTTTTGTATGTTGCTCTTGTATCTTGCTACTCTGCTGAAGTTTTCCATTAGTTCCAATAGTCGTGAAATCTTTGGGGTGCTCTATGTATAGGATGGTGTCATCTGCGATAGGAATAGTTTTACTTCTTCCTTTCCAAGTTGGAAGCCCTTTCTTTTTCCTTGCCTTATTGTTCTAGCTAGGACTTCCAGCACAGTGTTAAACAGGAGTGGGGATAAGTGGCGTCCTTGTCTTTTTCCCATTCTCAGGGGAAATGCTTTCAGCCTCTCTCCTTTGAGAATGATATTGGCTCTTTGTTTTGTATAGATGTCCTTTATTATGTTGAAGAATTTCCCTTCTATTCCTATTTTATTGAAGGTTTTTATCAGGAAGGAGTGTTGGACACTATCAAATGCCTTGTCTGTGTCAATTGAGATGATCATGTGATTCTTTTTCTTTTGCTCTATTTATGTGATGGATTATGCTAATTTATTTTCTAATGTTGGACCATCCATACATACTTGTTATGAATCCCACTTGGTCATGGCATGAGTGTATTATTATTATTATTTGATGCTGAATTCTATTGGCCAGAATTTTCTTGAGAATTTTTACATCTATATTCATGAGAGATATTGGTCTGCCTTTTTTTTTTTTTTTTCTTTTGTGGTTGCTTTGCCTGCCTTTGGTATCAGGGTTATGCTGGCTTCATAGAATGAATTCAGTAGTAGTCTATTCTTTTCTATGCTCTGAAATAGTTTGAGTGGTACTGGTGTGAGTTCTTCTCTGAATGTTTGGTAGAATTCTCTGGTGAACCAGTTCAGGCCAGGACTTTTTTGTGGGGTGGGGTGGGGTCGTTTTTTAAATTATCTCTTCAATCTCTTCTCGTTATGGGTCTGTTCAGATTTTATATCTTAGTTTGTGTGAGTTTAGGTAGTTATTGTGTTTCTAGAAATTTGTCCATTTCCTCCAGGTTCTCAAATTTGTTGGAGTGCAATTTTTCATAGCATTCTGATTTGACCTTTTTATTTCTGTTGTGTCTGTTATAATGCCCCCATTTAATTTCTTATTTGGGTTATTTGCTTCCTCTCCTGTTTTTCTTTTGTCACTTTGGCCAGTGGTTTGTCAATTTTGTTGTTCTTTTCAAAGAACTAACTTTTGGTCTTGTTGATGTCTTTCTATTGTTTTTCTGTTCTTTATTTCATTTATTTCTGCTCTATATTATTTCCCTTATTCTGGTGGTTGTGGGCTTCTTTTGCTGTTCTATTATTATGTGTTTGAGTGTATGGCTAACATTTTGATATTGGCCCATTCTTCATTTTTGATGTGTGCATTTATTGCTACAAATTGAACTCTGAGCATTGCCTGTGCTGTGTCCAAAGGTTTTGATACGAACTGTTTTAATTCTCATTCGATTCTAGGAATTTCTTTTATTCCCTCTTTGATTTCTTCTATTACTCATTTGTTTTTAAGCAAGATGTTATTCAGTTTCCATGAATTTGATTTTTTTTCCCTTGATCTTCCTGTTCATTATTTCTACTTTTATGCTGTTGTGATCAGAGAGCATGCTCTGTATTATTTCAGTGTTTTGGATTTTATTGAGGCTTGCTTTATGGCCTAAAATGTGGTCTATTCTGGAGAATGTTCCATGTGCATTGGAAAAGAATGCTTACAGTACTGCTATTGGGTGGAGTGTTCTATATATGTCTATGAGGTCAAGTTGGTTGATTTTGGCTTTTAGAGCTTCTGTATCTTTGTTGAGTTTCTTTCTAGATGTTCTGTCCTTTATTGAGAGTGGTGTGTTGAAGTCTTCTACTATTATTGTGGAACTATCAATGTCTCTTTTCAGTGCTGTGAGAGTTTGTATTTTGGAACCCTGTGATTAAGTGCATAGATTTTTATTAAGGTTATGTCTTCTTGGTGGATTGTCCCTTTAATCATTATATAATGACGATTCTTATCTTTTATGGTTGATTTTGCCTTGAAGCCTATTTTATCTGAGATTAATATTGGCATGCATGCTCTTTTGTGGTTTGTCTTTGCTTGATATATTTTTTTCCATCCTTTGATTTTTAATGTTTTATGACTTTGTGTGTAAGGTGTGTCTCTTGTAGACAGCATATTGATGGATTGTGCTTTTCTATCCATTCTGCTACTTTCTGCCTCTTTACAGGTGCATTTAAGCCATTAATATTCAGTGTGCACATCAATAGGTAAAAGTTTATTGATGTCATATTGTTGTGCTTTTTGTTTTGTTTCGTTTTTGTGGTGCTGTTGTTTTCTTCCTTTCCTGTGCTGAGTTCCTTTAGTTTGTGAATTTTCCTTTCTTTTCTTTCATTATTATAGATTTTGTGTTTATTGAGTCTTTAAGTTTTTCTTCTTTTTTGTTCTGATGAATAAGTTTGTTAACTTTCTTTGTGGTTACCTTGAAATTTACTCTTATCTTCCTAAGTTTGAACCAGTCTTTTATTACTTGATGTCACCTTGACTTCCTCTCCATTTGAAAGTTTCATTCTTACACCGTGTCTTAGTCATCCAGTGCTGCTACAACAGAAATACCACAAGTGGATGGCTTTAACAAAGAGAAAGTTATTTCTTCACGGTAAAGTAGGCTAAAAGTCCAAGTTCAGGGCATCAGCTCCAGGGGAAGGCTTTCTCTCTCTGTCAGCCTTTTTGTCTATGTTCCCCCAGACTAGGAGCTTCTCTGCACAGGGACCCTAGTCCAGAGGACGCGCTCTGCTCCCAGCACTGCTTTCTTGATGGTATGAGGTCCTCCTTTCTCTCCTTGCTTCCCTTTCCTTCTATCTCTTGTAAGGTAAAAGGTGGTGCAGGCCACACCCTAGGGAAACTCCCTTTACATTGGATCAGGGATGTGACCTGGTAAGGGCGGTGTTACGATCCCACCCTAATCCTCTTTAACATAAAATTACAGTCACAAAATGGAGGCCAACCACACAGTTCTAGGAATCATGGCCAGCCAAATTGATACACACATTTTTGGGGGGACACAATTCAATCCATGACACACTGTTTATTGCCTCTTTTGTTTTTTGTTTTTTTTTTTTGACATTGTTGTGATTTACACATTGACATCTCTGTTTCCCTGTTTTAAGTCTATTAATTTTGTTTTATTATTGAGAGTTCTTTACCTAGGTTGGTATCTGGCTGATGCTGTCTTATGTCCTAGACTCTATTTGTTGTCTGATGTTGTTGGTTCTCTAACTGAAGGACTCCCTTTAATATTTTTTGTAAGTTTGGTTTGGTTTTTATGAATTCCTTTTATTTCTGTTTATCTGAAAGTGTCCTAATTTCCCCCATAGTATTTGTGAGATAGTTTTGCAGGATATATTTTCTAGTTTGGCAGTTTTTTTCTTTCAAAGTTTTGTATATGTCATCCTATTGCCTTCCTGCCAGAATAGTTTCTGCTGAGTAATCAGAGCTTAGTCTTATTGTTTTCCCTTTGTAAGTGACTTTTCATTTTTCTCATGCTGCAGTGATAAAGGATTTTTTCTTTGTCTTTGGTTTTGGCAAGTGTGATTATGATATGTCTTGATGACTTTCTTTTGGGATCTGTCCTATCCTATATGGAGCTCATTGAGCTTCGTGGATGGTCAGCCTTTCATCTTTCATGATATTTGGGAGGATTTCTGCCAGCAAATCTTCAACGATCTTCCCTATGTTGTCTATTTTCTCCATCTGTTCTGGAACTCTATTTCATGTGCTAATGTTTGCTCTTGATTGTGTTCCACATAATTCTCAGGTTTTCTTAATTTGTCTTCATTCTTTTCTCTGATTTTTCGTCAAACAAAGTGGTGTCCTTGGAATTGTCTTCAATCTCACTTTTTCTGTCTTCCATTGTTTCAGATTTACTCCTGAAACTTTCTATTGAGTTGTACATTTCTGAAATTTTCTTCTTTATCTTTTGGATTTCTAGTTGCTGTTTCTGTATGATTTCTAATTGTTTATTTAATTTGATGTTTTGTTCTTGTATTATTTCCCTGAATTTTTCTATTCTTTTGTCTGTGTTTTCCTTGATTTTGACTATGTTTTTGTTGGTTTTGTATGCATTTTCCATGATTTTGTCTATTTTTTCCTTGGTTTTGTCATGGCGAGGGGCCAATCATGCTTTGCTGCTTGCTTGTCTGTGGGCATGATAGGTCTCACCATCTTATCTGGGTGTGCAGGGCAGCAGCAGGCAAGGCAAGCCCACTTCAGTACATGCCTGTTTGTCGAGGAGGCTGAGGGCAGACTTGGCGGGCACTGCCTGCCTACTGATGGTGGTCCAGTGGTGTGGGAGCATTCACAGCCCCTTGCTAGATGGGCAGGGTGTTGATCAGAGAGTGGCATTGGATTGCTTCCCACCATTCAGCAGCTGGTCAAGTGGTGGGGGGCAGTGCAGGCCCTGTGCAGTCGTGGACCTGAGCACTGGGGGCTCTCTAGTTCTGTGGCACAGTGGGGGCCAGTGGGAAGGGGGGGTGGTGCTGTATGGGGCTAGGTGGGAGGGAGGATGAAAAGAAAAGAGAGATAGAAAGAAAAATAGGCAGCATGGCAAAAGCTGATGTGTGGGGGCAGGGTGGACCCAAGGGCTGGTAGGAAGGCAGGGAGGTGGCATATGGGGCTAGGTGGGAGGGAGACTGAAAGAGGAAAAAAATAGTGTAGTTGGGGCTGGCGAGTGGGGGTGGGGTGGACCCAGGAGTCAGTGGGCAGGGAGGAGAGGTGGCATATGGGGCTAGGTTGGAGGGAGAAAGAAAAGAAATGGCTGCTGTGGTGGATCTGGGACAGCAGCAGGCAAGTGGTTGTGTACCTGTGGTGGTGTGGGCGGTGGCTGCTGGGAAGGGGAGAGAGGTGGTGTATGGGGTTAGGTGGGAGGGAGACAGAAAAGAAGGAAAAGAAAGAAAAAAATGGTGGTATGGTGGGGGTAGGTAGATGGAGGCAGAGTGGACCTGGGGTGGCAGTGGGCTGGTGACTCTCTAGCCATGGCAGCATGGCAGGGGCCTGCAGGAAGGTAGGAGAGGTGGCATATGGAACTAGGTGGGAAGGAGAAAGAAAGAGAAAAAAATATGGTGCAACAGTAGAGGCCAGCAAGTGGGTGTGGGGTGGAGCCAGGGGCCGTGGGGAGGGGAGGTGGTATATGGGACTATGTGGGAGGGAGAAAGAAAACAATGAAATAAAAGAAATGGTGCTGTGGGAGCTGGCCAGAATGGGTGGAGCTGGCGTATCCAGCTGGGTGAGAGGGAGAAAGAAAAGGAAGAAAGAAAGAAAAAAATTAAAGCCGTGTGGTGGGAGGGAGCAAGGTGGACCCCCATAGGGGGCTCATATTGTGGACCCTGGCAGTGGGGTCTGCTGGGATAGGGGCTTCTTGCTTCTATTCACCAGAAGGATGTGGGGTGGGAAAGCATGTTTCTCTGGTTACCGGCTGCTCTGTCTCCTGTTGGGAGCTCCATGAAGTTGCCTTCCTGTACTCCTTATCCAGGCTCGTTGCTGGCTGTGTTTCAAGATGGTGATGCTGTGCTGCATTAGTTGGCAGGGGACCTCCATTCCATATCTCTCATTCTTTGTTTTCTGTCAGTTTCTTCTTCTATTTGTTGTGTGATCTAATTCTTTATTCCTCCATTTGTTGCTCCGGTTTCCAGAACTGATGTTGGTATCTGTTTTGCTTAGTTTTTTTGGCTCTTTGCTGCAGGGGGACTGCATGGTGCATCTTTCTAGGGCACCATGTTAGCTCTGCCTCTGTCTATTGCTTTTTTATTGTATGCTGGCCATTGTAAATGGTACTTTGCAGGGAATTTAGATTATGTCATCTTCCTTTAAAGGGTGTTGAATTTTTTATTTGTTTGTATTTAATTTCTGGCAGACAGTTACCTTACTGAAGGAGCCTTTTGATCCTATCAGCCTGAGTTTTATATTTTGTTAGATTTGGTCTATTTTGGTGGCCCTTCCTCTTAAAACACAGCTTCTATGGGTTTCAACTAAATGCTAGAAGTGCTCAGCAAGGTTTCTCCTCGGTGGCTGGAGAAGAACTTTAGTCTTTTCCAACACTACATGCCCTCTGGGATCTTTTTTCAGCTTTCATTCCAGTAACAGCAATTCTCTGTTAAGCCTCAAGTAGTCTCACCCTGTATAGGGCAGCCATGTGTTGGCCAAGGATCCATAGTGAACCTATACACAGATTTCTGTGGCATTCCTTGACATAGCTCTCCATTCTACTGTACTTTGTCTTTCAAATTACAGTCACTTCACCAGCCCCAACTCTGATCAGTGCCTCCTCAGTTCAGTGAGATTATCATGCTCCCCTTCCTGGCACTGTGGTTGAGATGCCCCAGGCGTAAAACCAGGGCAAATTTAGAGTTTCCTCAATGATCATACGCTGCTCTGATGGTGTTTCAATATCTGAAAACAGTTGCTATATATATTTTGTCCATTTTAATAGTTGTATGTCATGGGAGGACAAGTCTGTTCCAGTTACTTCATTATGGTCAGGAGCAAAATTATGTTCTTTAAAAGATTTATGTTCTTAAATTCATTGATGAAACTATAACAACTATAAATAAAAGATAAACTGATGTTTCATGAAAACAGGGTATGGGAACTTCCTTTTTTCTACCATTCCCCCATTTCTTCCACCTTTACCTCTAAGATCCCTTCTAGACTACCAACCCCAAGACTTAACATCACTCATTGTCTTTGCTACTTTCTCAATACTCCCAGTTACTTGGGAGAAATGCCAAAAATAATGTACCCAGTGAGACAGACTCTCACCTGCCATGGGAAAATATTTCTATTGTATTTTCTCTGATTATAAAAGTAATATATTTTCATTGTAAAATGAATAAATGAACAAACAAAAATCATACATAAAGAGAGTGACATTGGTTTTATTGGGTTTATATTTGAATATAATATATTCAAATTATATATAAATTGGTTTATATTAGGTTTATGTTTGAATTTGCTAGATTTCTGTTTGAAATGTGGCTAGAGATCCCTCAGTCCTTTAGACCCCCAAACCAAACTTTTATCAACAATGTGGTCCTAGTCTTTGCCTAGGGAGGGAGTGGCATTGGAAGGACTGGGAAGGGTTTGTGGTGAAGTAGAGAAGGAATGGACAGGTGTCTAAAGGACAAAGATGAAGAGGATGAAGACTTTCCCACAATGTATATAGCATTTAACAGCATACATAGCTTATATTTTAAGAATCTCTTTGAAAAAGGGACTCTTCTTACCCCTTGTTTGATATTTTTATGTCCTGTGTGCTTTGCATTGTTCACAGCTGGAAACTTCCTTGTAAAAGCCTAAAAAACTGAAGCTTGCTGCAGGGACTGAAGATAGATGGAAGTTGTGAGGGAAGTGGTCATCTGCTGTGGACCCAGTTCCCCATCCCCAGTGCCTCTTCCTGCCTCTGCATTCCTGTGGCCCCTTATGGAAGGGCTATCACACTGCCTTTGAGGTGGTAGAGTCCCCACTCTCAGTGCTGGCACTGAAGCACAGACTGTTACACTTCTGAAGTCCCTTTGTCCCTGAATAAATGTAATTTCTGTCATCCCTGTAGTAGCTACATTTAAGGTGAAGATTTGATGAGCTGGCTTTGTAACCAAACCTATGTTCAACACTCTTTCAAAGAGGAAATACCTTCTCAGTTTCACTTTGACTTACAAATAAACTCTTGGACAAAACACACGTATAGATTGAGGCTAGTTATATTGTATATAGGAGAATTTATCGGTCACGATGACCAAAGAGTATAGGAGGCTTTCATCTACTAGCTATAGGCAATAACAACAACAAATTGAGGGAAAAGTGATGACTATCAGCTTTGGTAGGTTATTACATGCCATTCATGGTCTGCCCAGCACTATGCCACTCTTTTAGATACATTATCTCTCTTTTTCCTAAGTGAGATGGAAATAGCTTATCATTTCCTTATAACTGAAAGACTATAACACAATTATTCAATTGTTCTCATATCCTGGTTAAATAATTCCAGTTATTTTATCAGAGATTGTCTTAGTTACCTAGTGCTGCCATTACAAAAACAACCACAAGTAAGAGGCTTTAAAGACCAGGAATTTGTCGTCTCACAGTTTTGGAGGCTAGAAGTCTAAATCAGCTCTAGGGAGGGCCCTCCCTTGTCAGTAGCCTCAGGAGTTCCTTGGTGTTTCTTGCATCTGTCTTCCTACTATGTGCGAGTTTCTATGTCTGCTTTGCTCTTTTGATAAGATACTAGTTAGACATGTTTATTACTCTGCTATCACCTCATTAACATAACAAAATAAAAATGCCAAAACCTGTTGCTGTCGAGTCAACTCTGACTCATGGTGAGCCCATATGTTACAGAGCAGAACTGCTCTATAAGGTTTTCTTGGCTGTAATCTTTACAGAAACAGTTCACCAGGCCTTTCTTCTGTGAAGTTTCTGGGGGGTTCGAACTGCCAACCTTTAGGTTAACAGCAAATTGCTAACTGCTTGCACCACCCAGAATCCTAACATAACAGCAACAACAAAAACAAACCTACTTCCAAACAGGGTCATATTTACAGACATAGGGGTTAAGACTTAAATGCATATTTTGGCAGACACAATCCAATCCATAACAAAGGTATCCCTTTCTGTCCTCTTAATCAGACTAATGAGTTTGTCCATAGTTCTCTGTGGGTTTTCTACTTCTTTGTTAACTTTTTAAAGATACTGAACTATGGTAATGGCGTGAGTTTTATGTGTGATTTAAATTCAACAAATACAAGTATTTACTGAGCACCCACACTAGGTTCGACACTGATGGGAAAGTTGCCTCTAAATATTTGGGTACACCTGATATATTTCCTTGCAATCAGGCCTGCCATCACTTCTTTCGGATATTTCAATGCGTAATTTATTTGTGTTTATTTTTATGTGTGCCCTTTAGAAGCATTTATTCAGAATCTCCTGAAGGACCTGAGAAAGCACCAGGTCAGAGTGGACGACCTGAGTCTCCTGGAGCTCGATGAGATGGCCAGTGTGACTGCTGATGCCATGCAAGGTGGAGATACACAAGAGGATCAGGAAAGTACCGGACAAGAGGTCGAAGGAAAACCAAGAGAACAGGCAGACAGCTCAGAAGCAGCACTTTATGAAAATGACAAGAAGGCTGAGGATAGTTTACAAGGTGAAACTTCTAGCTTCTTGGATCATTTACATTTGTAGTAGACATTTAGGGGGAAGAGATGAGGCCTCAGAGCTGTTGAGAGATCTGCAGGCCTACCAAAGCCTTAATGCATCCTTTCTGCTGGGGAGATGGGGATTTGTATTAATGATTTTTATGTGTTTGAACTTTGCCTCTAAAAGCTTTCTTAACAGGCTAAGCCTGCCAGAGCAATTATGTTGAAAGGCAAATTGCTCTCCGTAAGGAGGTGTGCTAATTCCTCTCTGCTGAGGTTCAAATATAGAAAAAGAATAGTAGTGAGAGAAAGTGTTTTTGTTTGGATAATGAGAGTGAATATTGTCAAATATTTGAATAATACAGTGAAAAGTGTTCATTCAAATGTCTGCTTGAAGCCCACATCCACCCTCCGAGGCTGCTCCTGGGGGGAAGCAGAGACCACACCTCAGAGGCAGCCAATTCTTTGAAAATTGACCTTCCTTATTTCCTAATTACTTTTCAGATTATTTGGAGCTACATTAAAGAATCCAAAAAAAGTACTTGCACATAGTAGGCATGCAAAAGACATGTGCCAAAAACACAAATGCAGATTTGTCCCTGTTTTCTCTATGGGTTGGGACAAAGGCTTGCTTGGAGGTTGGAAGCATTACTTGACTGATGAATATAATGTAGGAAAATATACTGAAACGCCACGTAACAATGTTTTATGCTAACTAGTCAATCAGCAATTAAAAATAATTAATACCTAACCTGTGGACTAGGAAGGATATGAAAGTCTCTGGAATGTGGCTGCTATCCCCGAGGAGCTCTTGTCCTGGCTTGAGGAGTATACAATGAGTTCTGTGCCATTGGGCATTGTATGTATGATATTTATTTGGAGAGAAATGACCACCACTGAAATAACCTGAGTCGATGAAATCTGAAGCCATCTTAACTGTTAAGTGGTTTGGGCTAGATGCTTCAGTTTAGTTTTTTGTAACTACTAACTGCTGCTAGGTACAATGGATTTTTCTAGCTGCAAGCTACCACTAAATATAATACATAAAGCCATAGAACTGAGTAATGTAATTTATAATTGACTTCATGTCTATCGCTTACCTATTTCATGAAGTTTATGGAACACTATTATTTATGCTATAAACAGAATAGGTTTACTTTATAGTAGAAATTAGACCAAAATCATTATGCTTAATCTTCTGTAAAGAAGGATTGTATGTGGTTATCTTTTTACATGCTGTGACACCTTGTAATGACATTCTTGACAAAGATTTTGCTCATGCTCATGTCTTTTACAGATACCAGAGTACAAGAAGATGATGATAAAATTTATGAAGAGGTAAGATAGAATGCTGCTAAATGTTTAAATTAAACCTAGAGTGGTGTCAGTATTTTTTTTTTGCAATGGTTTAGGAACTTTTATGAAATACAAAGTTTGCTTTGTTTTTTTCCTGCAAAGCATGGAAAAAAACCCTCATAGTTTCCAAACAGAGAAAAAGTATAAACTGTACTTACTAAACTGTGTGTATTCATGTGCATAATAATATTTATTTTCAGATTATAAAACTAATATTTACCCATTGTAGAAATTTGAAAAGCATGTTTTTTACAAAGAAGAATATTAATATTTCTTAGAATTTCCACAACCAGAGATATCAAATGATAACATTATATGTCCAATTTTTATACTTAATATCACATTGTATACACCGATCTTCAAGTTTTATTTAATACAGGGATGTTTACTGGTTCTAGATAATTTAGACTTGGCTCTGACCAATTTGGTAACCTCTAGCTGCATGTGGATATTTAATCTAAATTTTAATTAATTTAAATTGAATTAAAATTTTAGTCCCTTTGTTGTGCTAACCATAATTCAAGTGCTCATTAGTCACATGTGGCTAATGACTAACATATTGGATAGTACAGATTATAGGACATTTCCATTATTGCAATTTGGTTTTAGAAAGAAATTTGAAAAAGGACTTAATTACAGATAATACCCTTTCACTGAACAGTTTATTAGTTTTTCCTATTTAAGAACCTTAGGTCATTAATAGAAGTCTTAAAGATGCAGAAAATCAATTTGCAACAAGAAATGACAATATTTTTGTGTTTTTATGAAGCTCTATTTGTGAAATGGAAAAAATAATTTCTAGTTAGTAATTCTTTTATCATACTATCTTAGTGGATTTATGGTTCAATGCATGTTAGCAAGTACTAGAAGAAAACATGAATGATTATTACTTTAAATATCCATCAAAACATGTGGGATAGACTTCTGGGAAGACGGCAGCATGAGCAGGTCTAATATCCTGACCCTCCCACATGAACACCAAGAGAAGCAACTATAAATCTGTCATCTCAACCTATAGGAACTCTGAAAAAGTAGGTGGAAGATTATAGCAACTAACCACAAAATGAAACAAGAAAAAGATGATTTTAAACAGTAGGAAAACTTATTTATCTACTGCTACCACCTTTCACCCTCCTAGCACAGCAGCCAGGTGGCTACAGTGGAGGTGGACCATGGCTTTCATGTTCACAAAGAAGAATCCCTGATCTCTGTCTCTGGAGGGATTAGAGCGGATTTTGATGACAGACTGTTCTGATCTGGTGTGTCTCTTTTAATCTGTCTGGGAGCTGCCTGAAGAACTGAACCCTAGCTTTGTCTGAATCGGAACTCTTACAAGGTGGGGGAGGGAGCAGTGAGCAAAAACTGTGACCACCTGAGAGTTTTTTGCATAAATTAGCAATTTTGAAAGCACTGTGTATGTGGGTGAATTGAGAAGGCCATACACATGCTCAGAGCTAACACATTGAAATATTCTAATGCCCCAGTTTCAACAAAAAGTCACAAGACATACAAAGAAATTGGAAATGATCGCCCATTCAGAATAACAAGATGAGGGCAGAGAAATTGTCTGTATGAGAACCTAGATACTGAGAAGATTAGAAGAGTTTTTTTTTTTTTAGGTACTGAACATGCTCAGAGGATTGAAAGAAAATTTGGACAAAGAAATAAAGGAAATCAGGAAAACTATGTTGTTGTTAGGTGCCATCACGTTGGTTTCGACTCATAGTGATCCCGTGTAAAACATAACAAAACACTGCCCAGTTCTGTGTACCATCTTCACAATTTTTGCTATGTCGAGCCCATTGTTGCAGCCACTGTGTCAATCCATCTCGTTGAAGGTCTTCCTCTTTTTTGCTGACTCTCTACTTTACCAAGCATGATGTCCTTCTCCAGGGACTGGTCCCTCCTGATAATATGTCCAAAGTACTTAAGAGGAAGTCTCGCCATCCTCCCTTCTAATGAGCATTCTGGCTGTCCTTCTTCCAAGACAAATTTGTTCATTCTTCTGGCAGTCCATGGTATATTCAATATTCTTCACCAACACCATGATTCAAAGGCAGCAATTCTTCTTCGGTCTTCCTTATTCATGGTCCAGCTTTCACATATATATGAGGCACTTGAAAATACCATGGCTTGGGTCAGGCCCACCTTAGTCCTCAAAGTGACATCTTTGCTTTTTAACACTTTAAAGAAGTCTTTAGCAGCAAATTTGCCCAATGCAGTACGTCGTTTGATTTCTTGACTGCTGCTTCCATGAGTGTTGACTGTGGATCCAAGTAAAATGAAATCTTTGACAACTTCAATCTTTTCTCCATTTATCATGATGTTGCTTATTGGGCTAGTTATGAAAATTTTTGTTTTATGTTGAGGTGTAATCCATACTGAAGGCTGTAGTCTTTGATCTTCATTAGTAAGTGCTTTATAGTCCTCCCTGCTTTCTGCAACAAGGTTGTATCATGTGCATATTGCAGACTGTTAATGAGTCTTCCTCTAGTCCTGATGCCACTTTCTTCTTCATATAGTCCAGCTTCTTGGATTATTTGCTCAGCGTACAGATTGAATAAGTTTGCTGAAAGGATATATCCCTCGTGCACATTATAAAAATGGCAGAAGTAATTCCTTTCTTATAGGTAATTACCTTAAATGTAAGTAGATTAAACTCTTCAGTCAAAAGACAGAGAGTTGCAGAATGGATTGAAAAAGAAAATGTGATCCATCTGTGTGCTCTCTCCAAGAGACACATCTTAGGCCCAAAGACATAAATAGGTTGAAAGTGAATGGATGGAAAAAAAAGTCCATGCAAATAATACCAAAAGAGAGTTGGTGTGGTATATTGATATCAGATAAAATACACTTTGAGTCAAAATCTGTTATAAATGACAAAGAAGGATATTATATAATGATAAAAGTGCTGATTCATCAAGAAGATGTAACAATTATGAATATATATATATGCACCTAACATCAGAGCCCAAAATATATGAAGCAAACACTGACAAAATTGAAGGGAGTAATGAAAATTCTACAATAATAGTTGGAGACATCAATACACCACTTTCTATAATGGACAGAACATCTAGAAAGTAGATAAAAAAGGAAGTAGAGGATTTGAACACTCTAAACCAACTAGACCTAACAGACATGTATAGAATACGCCACCCGACAAAACACATTCTTCTCCAGTAAACATGGATCATTCTCCAGGATAGACCATATTCTAGGTCACAAAAGAAGTCTTGCAAAGCATCTTCTCTGGCCACAGTGGAATGAAACTAGAAATTAATAACAGAAGGAAAATTAAAAGATACACAAATATGTGGAAATTAAACAACACACTATTAAACCACCATGAGTTGAGGAATAAATCAAGAGAGAAATCAGAAATATATGCAAGTCAAATGAAAATGAAAGGACAGCATAGTAACACTTATGGAATGTAGTGTAGGCAGTGCTGGGGTGGGGGGACTTTATAGGGGTAAACACACTATAAAAGAAGAAAGACCTCGAATCAGTAACCTAAATTTACAACTTGAGAAACTAGAAAAAGAAGAGCAAACTAACGCCAAAGCTACCAGAAGAAAGGAAATAACAAAGACCGAGCAGAAATAAATAGAAAAAAGAGAGAAAAAACAATGAAACCAGAAATTGAGTTTTTTTTTTTTTTTTTAAACGATCAATTAAGTGGTTCTGAGGAGACTGTTTTCTAGGAAACGGGTATTGGGATGGGGTATGAGCATTCCAAGACTTGACCAAATAGTCCCTATATATTGTGAGACAGCAATTATGCATCCCTGTGATGTTTTCACAAGTGGGTTAACATTCTTTGTGCTTTCTGCAAAATGGGAGGATGACAGTTCCTAACTCATAGGGTTATTCTGAGGATTCAGTGAGTTAATACAGACAGAGTATTTAGTACAGTGCCTTTGTGTATTGGAAAAGTTCAATTATTACTATTTTTGTTGTTTATCATTGTTTCTAGAAGGATGCAGTCTCAGAATCAATTTTTCAAAATATAGAAGCAAGGAACCTGTATTTACTTTACAAAATCAGATTCTTTAGGAAGACATTTGTGTGTGTACGTGTGTGTGTGTGTGTGTGTAGAAACAGAGACACAGGGAAATAGAGCAGGAGAGAGAGAGAATGAACTCTTTAAGTGATACTGATAACATAATACCTGCATCTTCCATTTTGCTGAATATTTCTCATCTAGATATACTTCTAAATATTAACTATAAACGTTTTGCCTTCATCAACTGTTTTCAGTTTAAGTTGCCTATTATTGTACCATATGGATGATTTTTATCATAAATATTCTTTAGATTCATTCATGTCAACAAACCTGTCTCATAGGCATCATCATATGTGACTTTTTCTTTCTACTAGGTCAAACGCTTAAATGTCAAACTTGGGGACCTCTTGAAGGAGCACAAGCCCCAACACTTGCCTGAAGCTCTTCCTCTTTACAAGTCCTTTAAAACGGATATCAAGAAATCAGAGGACCCTGAGTCTTCAGAAGAGAACATTGGGGTTGAAAATGTCAAGAGTCAGACTTACTCCAAAGAGCTATTTGATAAGAAACCAAATTCTGAGCCCAGAGTGGATGGGCTTGGGGATGATCAAAACTGGATTCCAGGGGCTTTGAAGCAAGATGAAAGCCTTCAAGCAGGATCTCAACAGCACCCAGGCACAGGCCTGCAATTAGAAGTCAAATCTTCTGATGACGAGGAATACGGCTACATTGTGACAGAAAAAGAGTAAGTGGAAAGCTCTGTTTTTCCTTTTTTCTTTTGGCACACTGACATCCTGACAGGCTGGAAGGGACACCTCATTGAAGTGAGGAGAGATTTTTTTGTTTAAATGTCTTTAATTGAAAAAAAAAAAAAGAGTCCCTGGGTGGCATTTAACACTCTGAGCTGCTAACCAAAAGATTGATAGTTCGAGTCCATCCAGAGGTGCCTCGGAAGAAAGACCTGGTGGTCTACTTCTGAAAAGTCATCCATTGAACACCCTATGAAGCACATTGCTACTCTGACACATGGGGTCGCCATGAGTCAGAGTTGACTCCATGAGAGTAGCTGATTGGTAGTCGAAAAAAAATGAGCGGAGGAGTCTGTATTGTCTTTAGTGTGGGAGGGTCCCTAGGAGCTCAGCCACACCCCTTTACCTAGTGCTTCTAAACTTGAAACGTGGGCTTGACAGTAATTCTCTGAAGCACGTTAAAAAAAACAAAAACTCCTCCGTGTGTTCTTTGTTGCTGTTCTGTTCTCACTTCTAGGTAGATATTCTCTGCTGGCCAGGATCAGGATCGTGGGGGTTTTAAAGTAGCTGCCATCTTTATGTGGGATGGGAGAAAGGCAAATGGCTATTGCAGCAAGGATGTAAATAAGCCAGTCATGGGCACAGGGGGCTGTCCTGAGGACATTGCTGGCTGGCTGCCTCCTGCACGTGGACATGAAAGGAAGCGTTTCCCAGCTCCTGAGGATGGACTTTGGGTCTGGTATTTAGTGCTCCAGTAACCTGTGCTATATGTTGTTTTCATGGCTTGTTCAAACACCAAAACCTTTATATATTTCACATCAGAGAAGTCCAAATATCAGGATATGAGTCATCCTTTTGCAGGGGAAAAGAAGATTCACAGCAACAAAGTATTCATTCCTCATTCTCCTTTTGATTGAATGTAACAAGGGTAAGGATTCAGACACCATGTACCCAGGAAGTCAGCCACATTTTTACAAGTCACCACACTAATGAGTTGACATTTGATGCTATGCTTTATTTAAAAAAAATAATAGTTGTGTTTTCTTCAAGTAATAGAAGCAGTGTTTCAAAGGGAAAAGTATGTCTGTCTGGCGTGTGTGTGTGTGTATTTTGTTTTTTTGGGTTATAACATACATTTATTAAGGTATTTCTTCATTAGTTAAGAAATTGATCATATTTTCATGATTATTAAGCAGTGGAGGAAAAATCTGAGTTAAAGTCAAAACTGATCTCTCTAGCTAATTCCACAGACCTTGTTTCTGAGCTCATATTTCCCAACAAAATTCAATCTATGCCATATGTTTACTGTTGCTACACTAGAGATATCAAATTTCATTAGTGAGAATTAGTTGTGTATCACAAGTGGGCAGAAAATATTTTATTTTGGACTCAAACTGCAGATCACATATCAAAGTCAACTTAACATTTAAGACTATTTTCAGCTATAAATGATTTTCCTACCTGTGTTTTTAGGTAAGTCCTAAGAGGTGGATACTTCAAGCTTACACCAAAATGTTGACTCTGTTTTCTCTAGGAAACTGTTTTATGAAGACAAGTCTACCCATTTCTAACCTCTTTGCTTTGATAATATTCTCCATTATTTGTCTCTGTCACAGTGCTCTTTGCCTTAGGATTATAAACTCCTAGTGGGTCTTCATATCCTTAGTATCACATCCTACAGAGAAGCACAAATAGGTGCTTAAATAGTATGTCCTGCTGATGATTCATTTTTGCACTATTAAAGCAAAGATAAGATATCTACTTGATTGATTTGTGGTACAAACCATTATAGCAACTTATTAAACATTCTGAAGTACTCTGTGTGGTGGATTTTTCCTTTCCTTAGAGAACATTGCTCTGGGTGTGTATGTGTTTGAGGAAAGCATCCAGTTGCTGATGGAAACTCTGCTTCGTCCTGCTCTGAGAGCCTGTCTTCATACGCTGGGACTTCAGTTCTATCATCATTTGTAAACTGTGCCCTCAAAGTTAATGGGCACCCAAAGAATCTCCCACTAAATTAGACTGTAATCCTTCCAAGGATGTAGGTAAAACCACTGCTCCCAGCACCACAGAGAAGAGATGAACATCCCCATGAAACTGTTGAGGAAAATGATTTCTGATCTCTTTAAAGACTACTCAAAATGGCAACGTAGTTGTCAACCTGGAGGATAACAGATGACTTGTGCAGTTTGTCTAGTGGTCTTTCAGAGCAGGGCAATCCATACTGATCCATTCTCTGCATCAAGGCTAATCTTGGGAGGGAAATGACAATTTCAGTGTTGGCAATTGTCTCAGCTGCAGCTTCAGCACTTTCTGATGGAGAGAGTCCTATAAAACTGGGTCATTTCCTCTTTGCTCTTGGTGACTTTCCAGTAGAAAATGAAGCTGTTATTAGGATCTGGTTTTTCTTTGCATTCAAAGTTTATTTTCCATAGAGCATTTGTTGGCCATACCTTTGAGACTTGAACATTTACCTGCTATGAGCAGTGGGTTAAGGAAAAAAAATCATCCTGTTACCTTGGCTGGTTTCCCTTCTTCTTCTTTTATCACTTCATTTTGATGAAAGATATATGGTGAAGATTATATAGCTCTCTGTCAATAATTCTTCCTATTTTTTCTAAGGCATAACACCTTAAAAGATTATGCCTCCCTATCTACTACAGAGATATTGTGGCTTTTGCCCCTACTATCAGATTAATTAATAATTTGAGATTCACTGGAGCAATATTTTACAAGATCTCAGCCTAAACCTTAACAGATAAGCTATTACTTTACAGGAATCTAATGCCATTCTTTTAGGGAAAAAAAAGACTTGTATGTATTTGGCTGTATCATAAAAATGTGAAGGAATATGATTTACAACTTACGTTATCTCATCATTGACATGTGTTCTTGTCATTGACATTTAGATGGCAGAATAATATAGCTTACTTCTGCCAGGCACAATTTTATCTCTTACATTTTCTAATGGACAGGGTATAGTTTCATCCTTTGTCATTTACATCTTATCCTCTTTGCAACTAGATGGATTATTCAAGACTGGATGGAGGGCAGGACAGCCGTCCCTGGTCCTCTAAGGACGATTTTAAAATTATTTGATGTTAGGTTGGTAGGAAGAGATCACAGGATGGAAGCTTAGTTTGAAGCAAAGGGGGCTATTTACCTCTCAGCAAAGAGGAAACTGCCTCTTAAATCTAACAAATAGATGCTTAACAGACATATGGTCTTGCTCTTTTGGGACTTCCTGGAGTGGAGAGACCATCTATGCACGGAAGAGCATGACGGGTCCTTTGGGAAAATGGAGGCCCAGTGCCAGGAACTCTCCCAGACCATGCCTGATGTGTTTTTCTCTTGTATTCTTTCTGGTTATAAAAAATGGGTAACTGATGGGAAGAAACGTGCTTATCTGAAGGGGTGGACTATCAGCAGAATAACTCCTGGAATATTTTTTTGTTTTGAATAAAACAAATAGCATTCCAGGCACACACGTACAGAATAGATTGTAAAAAAGCTGGTACCACTCCACAGATTGATCAATTTCTTCATTGTCCATACCACCTGAAATCATTGGGCAGTGAGCTAGAGGAACACCATAGTGAAATTCTGAAAAATAATCTGGCTAGTATTTGTGCTGAGTAAAGACGCAGGTGCTTTACCAAAGCACAATGAACACAAGATTTAGAACAAAGAGAAAGAAAACTTAAAGTCTTCATACATACAATATCTATAGGCAGGCCTGTCAGAATTCTAGTTGTTCTCTCTGTAACTAAACAATGGCAAACATCCTGGTGGTTAAAAAAAAAAAAAAAGGTGCTGTGTTAAGTAATTTTAGAGCATTGATAAAGCGAGTCAAAGAATAACATTGGAAAGCTGAAGGAGTCCTGCCATACAGTGGCATGATATAACGACTGATTACTAGCTCCACATCAGATCCTCAATGGAATCCTTCACTGAGACGTCACTGGAAAGGGCTTTATCAAGCCTGAGGACTGATAATACTGTCACATCACACAGTCTTCTGTAGAGGATACTTGCCTTCCAGGGTAAGAAGAAATCGGCCCTGTTGACTCATTTCCTGTTGTTTACACTTAATCTTTTTCTTAGAATTGGAGCCCCAGTGGAGCAGTGGTTAAGAGCTTGGCTGCTAACCAAAAGGTTGGCAGTTCAAATCCACCAGCTGCTCCTTGGAAACCCTATGGGGCAGTTCTACTCTGTCCTTTAGGATCACTATGAGTTGGAATCAACTCGATGGCAACAGATTTTTTCTTAGATTTCTGGGCCAGCGACCTGCTTCTTATTCTAAGTTCTAGAGCAGGGCTAGCAGCTATCTGAAAGCACATGAGGTCACTTGGACAACTGACAGATGTTCTGTGCTTTCTGTGTCTTTCTGATAACTAAAACAGCCTACTTTCCAAGCTGTGTTGCTTTAGCCTCACTACAGACGAGTCACATTCTTTGACAATTGGTAGATCTCAAGACATCCTCTAATTCTATACAGTTCAATCTGCCTGTTTTTCCACATAAAGTCTTTGCTTCTGAGTTAAAAAAAAAAAAAAAGCGAGAGAGACCTATGGTCTTGACATTATGCTCCACTGGTATACTTCTCATTACTTAACAAAAATTCCTCTTATTTGGCATATATTCCTATAGAAATCTCATTTGGAGCAAGCCAATCAGATTGACTTTGGGGAAGTGAAATCCATGATCATAAAAAAGCAGAGTGTGTAAAGTAAAAGTAAAATTAGTAATAAATGTTATGTCAGAGATGAGCAGATCATGTTGGAAGAGATCCTATGTTGTACCCAGGCCAAGGCTGATGCAACATGTAGTGCAGTGACTTGTGGACTGAGAGATAAGATGTGAGGATCATTTAAAAGCCCTTCAGTTGCTCGATGAAGTACCTGCTATTCTGCTATTATAATAAAGGCCTTGGTCTCCACGTGGCCTTTCAATCCATGCAAATGTATATCCTTGAGAAATAGCATGGCTTATAGGTTCCTTAGAGATGAAGGGTGAAGAACTCTCACTGAAGCCAGACTGTCAGGTATGATCCCACACTAGCCATGTGACTTGGGAAAGTTACTTATCTTCTCCAACACAAGTTTAGGGTTCCTTGTGTCTAAAATGGGGGTAATAATAGTACCCACCTCAAAGGGTTGTTGGAAAGAGTAAATGAGTTGTTGGAAAGATTAAATATAATACACTTAGAACAGTGACAGGAACATAGTAAATGTTTAGTAAATAAATAACATTAGCCTGTGAGCAGTAACCAAAGAGAGCACAGCTCCACCTAAAAGAGAAAATGAATAATGAATTTCAGTGAGGGAAAGAAGGTTGCACAGAGATCTTGGGGTGAGGGTGGCTGAGGGAAGAGTATACCAAAAATGGAGCTGGGACAGTTTTGCTGGGATTCTTGATCCCACTCCTGAGGCCTCTCAATATTCTGAAAAGAGACAGACTTAATTGCTAATTCTCTTCTTTCAATTTTTTCCTATGACAAAACTTTCTTTCACCTTGGAAAAGCCAATCAGTTAATTTGCAAATGATCCTTTGCTTTCCTAATTAACATGTATTTATTTAGTGCACAGCTAGCTTCAAAAATAAGTGTTGTTGTTATGGTACCCATTTCTGACAGCACAACATTTTATGGGAATTCAGTCAGAAAGCATAATTTAGAGAGATGCTACTTAAAAATAGTGCTACTCTTCATCCAACGAGAAAATGAAAGAGTTTTGGGAATCAGAAGTCTGCAAGAAACTTCAAAAGTCTAGTTCCTCATTTGTGAGGCCCTCGGTGAGTGCTTACTGAGTTCCAGGCCTTGGAGATTCTTACAGGAGTAAGACATGGCCTTAGCCCTTGAGCAAACAACGCATTCTTCCTCCCACTGTCTTCCATTTAAATCATCTAGAGTGGAGAATCAGCTTATTTTCAAGATTGCAGGGGAGGGGGTTGTGACCCTTTCAGTCACTCATTCTAAAATTTAAAAGCCCTTATCATCAGGAATGATTTGCCAGTCTTTCCTGGAAGTCCATGTGATTTAGAAGAAAGATAACTGATCTCAGTGTCAGGAGGTGATAGTCTAACCCTGGTTTCACCACAGACTGCTTTTGAGAACTTTTGCAACCCACCTGGTGCCTCAGTGGTCTTAGCTATCGAAGAAGGGCAGTGGAGCCTGCCCTACCTAACTCAAGGCTGGTTGCAAGGACAAAGGGCAATAGCAGACCTGAAACCATCATGACCAAGAAAAGAGGTGTGGGTGGTATTGTGTACAATGTCACTTATTTAATTTTATAGATGGCTTCTAGCTATCTGGTATTAGTGCAGATTTCAGTCATTCTGTCCTATTTTTAGACCATGTCTCAGATGATGTGTTCTAACTTTTGTTTAGAAAATATGATCACTATCTGTGTGGAATCTTTTCTGACTGTGAGAAGTTGCCTGCTGTGTCACCGTTTATCTTTTGCGTTTGTGTTAAAATAATATCTTTAGTATGATGAGTTCATTATCATTTAAGAAGATTTTAGGTGGGACGAAATAGCTCAAATGAGTAAAAATAGTCAAGTACTCATATATTAAAAAAAAAAAAGAAGAAGAAGAAAAAGGGAAATAAATCTCCCCAATCTAAAAATTCTTGACTGCTTAACTGGCAGTGCTGGGGAGTGTACAGTGAAAAGAATACTGAGTATTGGTCTTTGAGCTCAAAATCATGGGCTCTAGTTCTGGCTTTTCTGTTTTCTACTTGTCCTTTTTAGATCTCGATGCTCTCACCTCTAAAATTAAAAAAATATTTGGGTATCAACAATAATAGAGTCACAGTAAAAGTACTCCAAGAAAGGAAGAGATTCAAAGATAAAGTATAGATTTTCCCTTAAGTAAGTTAAACATATTTCAATTTAAATTAGTAAGTTGTTTTGAAATTCAAACAAGAAATGTATATAAAAGTATACCGTTTAAGTATTATAACAGTGTAAAGTATCCGTTTTATGATAGAGAGCTTAAATGATTTTAACAAAATGAGTCCCCAAACCCTGAATTAAAGAATCCCCAAATTCTGTACCATGACTTGAATGAAATTTTTACTTGTAAGCTTGTCATCCTTGATCCCACCTTCACTCTCACACCTTCATTCTACCAGTTACAAAATTCTGCCATACCAAACTCAGTAACATCTCTCAAATCTATCCTCTCTTCTTCATCTCCACTACCGTCATCAAAGACCTCTACGTTGTTTAATGAAAATGACCTTTTTTAGGCCAAATCTTATTTAACCTCCTGGTTCCAGCTGTTGTTGTGTTGATTTTGACTCATGGTGACCCCATGAGTGTCAGAGTAGAACTGCACTCCATAGGGTTTTCAGTGGCTGATTTTTCAGAAGTACATCACCAAGTCTTTTTTCCAAAGTGCCCCTGGGTAGACTTGAACCTCCAACCTTTAGGGAAGCAGTTAAGTGTGTTAACTGTTTGCACCACCCAGCAACTTCTAACCTCTGGTAGCGTATGATTTTGCTAACAGTTCCATTCTTCTTGAACATCCGCTTGTCTTCTCTTCCTAGGACACCTTATCCATGTTTATGCATTGAGTGACCATCTACCTGCCAGTGACTCTCTACTTGGATATGTAAAAGAAGCCTGAAATTCATCCTAGTGTAAAACAGAATTCATGATCTTCAATGCCCATCTCTTCCTTCTCTTGAAAATAATGTCATCTTTCCTCCTCTTGTGTCCACGCGTTGGTCAGTGTACCCATTCAGTGGTACTCTGAAACTTCCTCTCCCCTCTCATATCCAGCTGTCACCAAAACTGTCCATCTTACCTCATAAGTATTTCTGTGATCTGTCTGCTTCTGTCCACTATACCCCTTCCCCCACTCCATCCAAGTTCTCCCTGGATTGCTAGTTTATTGAAGGAACCTCTCACTGGTCACCTTGCATCCACTTTGTGCTTCTTCAACTGGTTGTGTACATTGCATCCAAAGAGAACTTTTCAGAACTTAAATCTGGTTGTGTCACCCTCTCCTGCTTAAATTTTCCCAGTGACCTTCCACTGCTTCTAAGACAGAGACCAACACGCCCGCTATGGCCCTGACATGGCCCAAAAGACCCTGCCGGTCTGGCCCTTTTCTGCCTTTCCAGGCTCATCTCTTTCCCCATTTCCCTCACTCTCAGTGCTCTGTCCAAGCCAGTCTCCCTTCTTTTCAGGAACATGCAGGGCTTCATGACAGAAGGCTTTTGCGTTGGCTGCTCTCACTGTCCACAGCACCACTCTGCACTCCCTCATCTTCCCCAGCACTTACACGTTGCCCATTTAACTCCTCCTTATCCTTCAGATGTCATATCAGAGGCCACTTCCTCAGGGCGGCCTTCCCTGATTCTCAAGCCTAGATTAGGGTCCTTCATTAAAGGAATCCTGTCCCTTCCCTTCAGAATACTTATATGAGCGTGAAACGGTATGCTACTGTGGATAAACATGCTATCAGTCTCACCCTCCTCTGTGAATTCAGGGACCTCCTCCGTGCTGGCACGTTAACAGCAACTCCATGCTTTTTCACAGCCTCTTCTCTCTTGCACTTTTTAACAATCTTCCATCTGCCTTCTCCACCATGTTTCTCCCCATCCAAGCCCATCCTAACCACTACCATTAGATCACACATTCATATGCTTGAAACTTTAATGCTCCCATTGCTTGTACTATGTAATACCACACAAATGCCTTCACTTGAAGAAAAGGCCCTTCATACCCTGGTTACTCCCACCCACCTTTCCATCTCCTCTCTTATCACCAACCCCAGGCACAGTGCCCTCCAGCCACATTTAATCTTCTCACCTTTATGATTCTGAGTTTGACCTGGCTGCCCTTCTTTCTGTGGAAAATGTCTCAGTCCTCAATAATCAGCTAGAATGTAACTTCTTTTTGAAGCCCTGCCTCTAAAAAACCAAAAAACCAAACCCATTGAGTTGATTCTGACTCATAGCAACCCTATAGAACAGAGTAGGACTGCCCCATAGAGTTTCCAAGGAGTGGCTGGTGGGTTCAAACTGCTGACCTTTTTGTTAGCAGCTGTAACACTTACCCACTGCGCCACCACACCTGAAAATCTTCCCTGTTGCTCAGAAACCACTGACAGTACAATATATTATCATTGACTTATTTACATGGCCATCTCCCTATGTCGACTGCAAGCTTCTTGAGGTTGGCAACTGGTCTCATCTATCTTCATATCTTTCAGTGCCTGGCAGCTTGCAGGCACTCAGGACATTTCAATGATATAAATGAATGAAATGGAGCGAATACATGGAATAACTGAAAAATCAGCTAATCATCTAGTCAAAGAATTAGCACATATGTGTCATCCATGTGGTGGTCTTTTGGGAATTTGTAGAATGGATATAATTAATGTGGAAGTTCTTCCCAAGGCAATTTGAGAATCATATTGTAACAGAAACCCAAAGTCACAGAATTGATATTTTTTAAGTGCCACTGACAATGCTTTTGCTCTAAATAGATTTATTTGTTTGGTTTCTTTGTCGTGTCTGTCATCATAACTTTAAGGCAGGAAAGAGTGGGAGAAAAGAAGAATTTTGTGTATCAGGGAGCAGGCTGAGACGCTGCGCTCCTCTCCGACTGTGGTTCCTAAAGAATTGCATTAAGTGGTGGCAATGATGGTGGAGGAAGTCAGAGCCCAAACTCATCAAACCTGCAGTGACGTTTAGTCTCTCTTGACTGGCGTTACCCAATTAAATATTCCTGGTAGAATCAATCCATCAACAAATAATTTATGGTATGCCTACTGTAACATATTTAAGGACTTGTCCTAAAAGAGCTTAAACAAAAGCTTGGAGAAGCTCTATATGCAAACACAAAATTAAGCAATAATACACAAACAGTTATAATGAGAATCTTTGTTAATTTTCAAATGAATTCCATAAGTACAGATACTCTGAGGGCAGAGGAAAGGAAATTCCTAGGGGAGGTGGAATTGAGTTCAGCTTTCAATTCTTGTGCAGTTTAGATAGGTATGGTCTAGGATAGAAATTCCTAACCTGTTTATATGCCAGGAGAATTTTTTTAAAAATATAAATCCTACATGTATACTCACTAAGTCAGTGTTTCTGATGAGTCACTGGTGGAAGAAAAGCCCCCTTGTCAGGAAACGGTGAGTAGACCAGCTGGCCAAAGCAGGAGACTAATGAATCATTCTGATGCTTTCATCTATAAGCAGGATAAGACCCATGTCACTGATGCCATTCAGTAGTCATGAAGTTTGAAGTCAGGTGAAAGTGGACCCTGCACTCTTTTGTTGGTCCTGACATCATTCTCTTTTCTCTTAATAAGCACTTTGCTTCTTGAAAGATACAAAGAAACCAGAAGATATGATGTCTACCCTCTAGGATTTTGGTAGAAGAGCTTATGTAAATATATATAAAACAACAGTGATCCATACAAGTCACATACATATGAATAATCTGAATGCTAAGACATACAGGACAGTGCTCCTTGTACTCCTTTACAAGAGAGTGTGTAAGAGGGGAATCAACGAAACCCCAAGTAACCTGAGTGAAGGCTTTAAGGTAGAGATGGGACACGAGCCAAGTTTTGAAGACACAGTTGGTGCCCCAAGAATCTTACCTACTTGCTATCTTTGATAGCTGTCACTTGTCACTCTTTTGTCAGGTTTTCTTTCCTTATAATAGGATTGTTCCTTGCCTTGTGGACTTAGAAACTAGCACATAAACCCAATTTTTTAAGCAGTTTTAGTGACATATAATTCACATATCATACAGTTCACCCGCTTAAATGGTTAAAATGGTTTTGAATGGTTTTTAAGATGTTGATAGAGTTGTGCAACCATCATCACAATAATTTTAGAATATTTTATCACTCTAAAACAAAAAGAAATCTTGTACTCATTATCAGTAGTTCCCCAATTTCTCCTCCACCAAAGCCTGAGCAACCTCTAATCTAGTTACTGTTTCTGTAGATTTTCATATTCTGGATTTCATAGAAATGGAATCATACAATATGTGATCTTTTGTGTCTTTTTAAATTTTCTTTTTTACTCAGCATAATGTTTTCAAGATTTATACATATTATAGCATTTATAGTACTTCATTTCTTTTTATTGCTGAGTAACATTCCATCTTACAGATATATAAACCCAAACCCATCGCCATCAAGTCTATTCCGACTCATAGTGACCCTACTGGACAGAGAAGAACTGCCCCACAGGGTTTCCAAGGCTGTAAATCTTTATGGAAGCAGACTGCCACATCTTTCTCCCGTGAAGTGGCTGGTGGGTTCAAACTGCCGACGTTTCAATTAGCAGCCAAGTGCTTAACCACTGCATCACCAGGGCTCCTTTTTGATGAATATAGACCACATTTCATTTATCCATTGATGGACATTTGGAAAAAACCCAGTTTGGTTTCACTTATTGTATATGCAGGCTGATCAGAAAGATAATGAAGAAAAAGTGCTGAAGATGTTACAAAGCGGCCTCCTGATCCTTTTGTAGATGCTCCTTGTGGATTCATTTCCACCCTTCATTCTTGTCTTGCAGCATTATAGAGAGGTGGCTCTTCATGCTCTGAAAGAGCTCTCTTGACCTTCGTAGTTCCGAGTGCAGTTGTTGTCATTGTTGTTAGTTGCTGTTGAGTCGGCTCCAACTCATGGTGACTTGATGTATAACAGAACAAAGTGTTGCTGGGTCCTGCATCATTTTCATAATTGTTGATGTTTGAGTTCATTTTTGCCTTTATTGTGTAGTGCGTTCCACAATAGGAGGCTTATCGTCCAGTACTATATTGGACAATGTTCTGTTGTGATCCATAAGATTTTCATTGGCTGTTTTTCAAAAGTAGATCACCAGGCCTTTCTTCCTAATCTGTCTTAGACTGGAAGCTCTGCTGAAACCTGTCCACCATGGATGACCCTGCTGGTATTTGAAATACCAGTGACTTTGCATCTAATATCACAGCAACATGCAAGCCCCCCAGTATGACAGACAGACATGTGGTGGCAGAGCACAGTAGCACTTGTCTATTTCGTGGGTGTCCTGATGATCCCGGTAGGCTATTAACAAGTCATCTAACTAACTTTCATTTCAAGTTGGATTCATTTTAATCCAGAAGAAATTTCATATATTTCTTTTCCAGCACAGTATTATTATCTCATTTTAGTAAGATCGTCATCATCATTTAACCTTGTATTTTTTGGCACAGTGGCTAAGAGCTCAGCTGCTAACCAAAAGGTCAGCAATTCAAATCCACTAGCCACTCCTTGGAAACCCTGTGGGGCAGTTCTTCTCTGTCCTACATGGTCGCTATGAGTCGGAATCAACTTGATGGCAACGGGTTTTTGGTTTGGTTCCCTCTATGAAGCACTTTCACATTTAAAGTTACTTTCTATCCCAGCCCTATAGTATAGAGTTCACCTTTGACATCATACAGGCAGGGGGACTCAGGCTCAAGGGGGATAAATGTCCTGCTCAGCCACAGAAGATGTAAATGGTAGAGCCAGAACTTCAACTCAGCTCTTCTGATTCTTTCCACCTCACCACTGCTGTCAAGCTGTGCTTCCTAGAGAAAAAGTGAACTTACTTAGTTTTCCAACAGGAGGACCTAAGAAGGAGAATGTGGAAGGAGGAGAGTTAGGGGAGGAGAAAGTCAGTGATTGAACAGTATCCGCCACACCTGTCCCTAGGATGCCTGGAGGCGTTATCACAATTGGGTCCGGGCTGAGATGGCTCTACAGTCATCTAAGAAAGGGCTCTAAGGAATGATGAAGAGAGATTCCAGCACCATTCACTAGTCCAAAGTCAATTCTATCCTATAGTTATTTTGTTAGTGAATTTTCTTGATGGATCATTTAGATTATTTTGAAGGAAAGGGTCTTTTTTTTTTATAGTATACCACTGTAGGTGGTTTGTCTGCCAGTTTTCTAATTCAGGTTTCCTCAGAGTCAATTTTAAAGGTTTCCTGTTTTATATGAAGTAGTTTGAAAAAAAAAATTGCCATCAGGTCAACTCTGACTCATGGCGATCCCATGTGTGTCAGAGTAGAACTGTTCTCTGTAGGGTTTTCAATGGCTGATTTTTTGGAAATAGATCACCAGGACTTCCTTCCGTGGTGTTGCTGGGTGGATTTGAACCTCCAACTTTTCAGTTAGCAGCCAAGTGCAAACCATTTGCCCTACCTAGGACTTTTTTGAAGTAATAGGAATGGAAGATCCGCAATTCAGAAGGTTGAATAATCAAGAGCTGTCTTGGCTCATGAGTCCTTTGAGGAGTCTGTGTTCAAAGGTACCAAGGCTGCTCCACCTCAGAATTGCTCAAAAGGAAGAAGGAGCTTTATCATATTTAAAAAGGAAGGACCCCAGGAACCACAGCCTCATCTACCCTGAGACCAGAAGAACTAGATGGTGCCCAGCTACCACTACCAAACATTCTAATTAGGGCCACAATAGATGGACCCTGATAGAATGGGAGAAAATGTGGAACAGAACCTCAAATTCCTAAAAAAAGAAAAAGGAAAAGAAAACCTACTGGACTTGTTAAGAACTAAAGTGCTCCTGACCCAAGCCATGATATTTTCAGTCACCTAATATACATGAGAAAGCTGGACAATGAATAAGGAACACCAAAGAAGAATTGATGCCTTTGAATTATGATGTTGACAAAGAATATTTAATGTATCATGGACTTCCATAAGAGCAAACAAGTCTGTCTTGGAATAAGTACAGTCAGAGTGCTCCTTGGAAGTGAGGATGGCGAGACTTCCTCTTAAGTACTTTGGACATGTTATTAGGAGGAACCAGTCTCTGAAGAAGGACATCGTGCTTGGTAAGGTAGAGGATCAGTGAAAAAGAGGAAGACCCTCGATGAGATGGATTGACCCAGTGGCTGCAACAATGTGCTCAAACATAGCAATGATTGTGAGGATGGTTCAGGACCAGGCAGTGTTTCATTCTGTTGTATATAGGGGTCGCTATGAGTTGGAATGGACTCAACTGCACCTAACAACAACAACTGGACTGTTTGAGACTGGAGGACTCCCCAAGACTATTGCCCTGAGATACTCTTCAAACCTTGAACAGAAACTAACCCCTGAGGTCACCTTGTAAGTAAATAACAAATTGGCTCAAAAAATAATGGGTATCACCTGTAAGTACTCCTTTAAAAAATCACCTGTATGAGACCACATGATCAACAATTCCTTTAAAACAAAGATGAGAATGTAAAGGGGAAACTAGATTAATGGAAATGGAACAACCAGAATGGAAATAATGAAAATGGTCATGCATTGTGAAGAATGTAACCAATGTCACCTAACAACTTGTGTAGAAATTGTTGAACGGGAACCTAAACTGCTGTATAAACCTTCACCGAAAACACAATAAAATATTCTTTAAAAAAAGGAAGGACCCAATGCCATGAGAATATCCTCTGTGATGGCAGCAATGCAGTGGTATCCCAGACAGCTCTCCTGGGACCCAGGGTCTTCCTCTCTGTCACCGCCACCTTGGGGCCCATGGGTATGGGCTGCCCATTGTAATGAGGTACAGCCACTACGGGATCACCATCAGGGCTCTGCTGGTGCCCAATCAGCAAACTCCAGAGCTTTTTTCAGTTGTTCAGTTTCATAGTTTTTCATGTTCTGAGGTATTTGGTTTGTTTTTCTCTTCTTTATTATGGGGAATTTTGAACATACACAAAAGTAAGATGGCCCTCACCAGGCCCAGCAACCCATGACCATTTATTTCATAAATGTTTCATGAAATACCTCAAAGATACAGGTATTCTTTCTTTTTAACATAACCGTAGCACCATTATCACAACAAAAAAATGAACAATAATTCCTTAATATCATTGAATACCTAGTATGTGTTCAAATTTCCAATTGTCACATCAGTGTCAGAATTTCGTTGTCATTTGTTTTTGAATCAAGATCCAGATAAGGTCCACAGCTTGCTGTTAATTGTCTGTTTTGTCTTTGAGGACTCCAAAGGTCACCCTTCATCCTGTTTGTTGAAGGAAATTGTGATGTATTAACTTTTGAAGTCTGGAATTGGTGGGAATTCCACAACTGGAGGACAGTGCAAGACTGTCTGATTTCTAACCATGGCAAGAGGGAAAACAAGAGTAAAATAAAAGTGCAAATACCATGGGTGTTAAAAACAATTTCATTGCCTGTTTGGCCTGATGGTTTCCAGGTTAGCATAGCAACATGTAGAGAGCTAGAGACATGTCTGGAAGAGAGAATTACATGTAAGGAAAAGGTCCCTTTTATTTCTCTGACTGCAGTGAGCCTTCTTTATATATCTGATGCTAGACAGAGTTTGCTTTCTCACTGTGGCAAAGGGTGAGACCAGTTGTTGGAGGAGGTACAGAAGAGAAGCAAATGTTGAAATAGTCCTCTCCAGCCATTACAGTAGCTTGGTCTTTAAATGTTCTCTCTGATTTGCACTTGTCCTTAGAGCCTCACCACGTACAGCTCAACACAGGTATGTGAAGCACAAGAGGATGTTAGAAGGTTCTGACAATGCTAAGACTTCATTTTTAGCCATGGTGACACATAATGGGAGCAAGGCGGTCACTATATATCTGTATATGTTTCTTAATCTATATTATATGGATTTCTGTATCTCTATATCTTCTTTAAGGAGCCCTGGTGGCACAATGGTTTAGCATTGACTGCTAATGGAAAGGTCGGTGATTTGAACCCACCAGCCACTCTGCTGGAGAAAAGTCCTGGCGATCTGCTCTCATAAAGATTGTTGTTGTTAATTGTTGTTGTTGTTAGGTGCCATTGAGCCGATTTTTGACTCATAGCAACCCTATGTGACAGAGTAGAAGTGCCCTATAGGGTTTTCTAGGCTGTAATCTTTATGGTAGCAGATCTCCAGGTATTTCTCCCGCGGAGCCCCTGGGTGAATTCAAAAAACCAATCTTTTGGATGTGGCAGTTCTACTCTGTCCTGTAGGGTTGCTATGCATCAGAATCAACTTAAGAGCACACAAAAACAACAACATATCTTCCCTGTCTAAACATACATAATATATGTATATGTTTTTATATATACATATATGTATATAAAAACAAAATCCGTTGTAGATGAGTCAATTCCAACTCATAGTGACCCTATAGGACAGAGTAGAACTGCCCCATAGGGTTTCCAAGGAGTGGCTGGGGGATTCAAACTGCTGATCTTTTGGTTAGCAGCCCAACTCTTAACCAATGCAATATATAGTCTTGTATATATAGATATATATATGAGGAGATCTGGTGTCACAGTGGTTAAAGCACGTGGCTGCTAACCAAAACGTTTGTGGTTGAACCCACCAGCCACTCCATGGGAGAAAGATGTGGCAGTCTGCTTCCGTGAAGATTTACAGCCTGGAAACCCTATGGGGCAGTTCTATTCTGTCCTATAGGTTCACTATGCGTGGGAACCGACGTGATGGTAGTGGATTTGGTTGGTTTTGGATATATATATATAGAAAGAGAGAGACTGACCCTAATGATTAATGCACTTGGCTGCTAACCAAAAGGTTAAAGGTTTGAGTCTACTGAGAAGTGCCTCGGAAGAAAGGGTTGATGATCTACTTGCAAACAATCAACCAATGAAAACCCTATGGAACACAGTTCTACTTTGACACACAGGGGTGCCATGAATCAGAGTCAACTCAAAGGCAACTGATATGTATATATATATAGCCTCCATAATAGTTCAGGAAAGCTTTTCTTCTTCAGCAGTGCCACTAAATTCCATGGTAGAGTAATCTCCAGCGACCTTCATAGCCCAACTACTGGAATTGATTATTTGCAAAGTGGTATCCATCTTATAAATTGGCCTGGACTGAAATCTAAGTTAAGCAGTTTAAATTTCACTCCTCCATAGGAGGGATAGAGGGAGAAAAAATATGAAGAGATTTGCTGTCCTGTCAAAATAGAAGCAAGTCTGTGAATGAGTAATGAAGCTAGAAGGGGAAAGGGAACATGAAAAAAATTATATTCTGATGTAGCTCAATTGTGGAATATTGTCTTACTTGGGATTTTTTTTTTTTTTTTTTTTTTAAGAGTGTCTGACTAGAAGTGCTGGCCATGGATTACTGACTTCCAGCACACCTTCTCAGATTCTTAGTAAATATGTGTCATTTCATAAAATGACAGTGTCAGGCTTTAAATTAACTTGTATTACCCTTACATAGAGCTCTATTAAGGGCATGAGGGTAGAAAAGGGAATAATGTTCCAAACAGGACAGCATGTGCAAAGGCCCTGTGTTAAGAAGAGCAGGGAACGTTTGAGGAACTAAAATCAGGCAGGAGAGGCTATAATAGAGAAGAAAGGAGAGTGGTGTGGATGAAGCTGGGGTGGCCTGCTTGGGCCAGGCTGGTCAAAGTCTTGTGACCATGTCAAGGATATTAGTCCTTACCTTAGCAGAAGCAGAAGGCCACCAGAGAGCGTTAAGGATGGGCTTGCTGTGATCACTAGATTTTACTAGCTCCCTCTGGCTGCAGAGTGGAGGATGGATGATAATGGGTCAGCAGTGGATGGAAGGAGACCACCCAGGATGTGTGCTTGTCACGTGGCTCTTTGCTCTCAGATCCATTTCCCACACTTTCCTTGCTCTGCTCCGGATTGCAGGGGCTGCCCCTGCAGATTACATTGTCCAAGCTCCTTTTCCAGCTGGCTCTGGCCACTTATAAATGGGGAGCTCCAGCAGGAGATTAGAGAGCAAGACAAAGTAAGAAAAGCCAGAGTATCTACCTTCCAGTTTTCCAGCTTTGGTGGCTTCCTGACAGAGGCTGTATTTTCAACTGAGGTGTGTCTCCTCACTCCTTTGCTGGTTCCAGCTCCTCCTGCCAGGTAGCCCCAGAAAGTGTGGTAGGGTGAGAAGACAGAAGGTCGTGAGAAATTCCAGCGTGTAGTTACAGACTAGAGGAGCTTGAGATAGCAGAGGACAGCAAGTATCCTAAGGAATGTAGGACGAGGGGCAATCAAGCGTGCTAAAGTTATGGAAAAGGCTTCCTAATGAAGGCATTTACTTGCTGCTGTCGAGTCAATTCCAACTCATAGCGACCCTATAGGACAGAGTAGAACTACCCCATAGGGTTTCCAAGGCTATAATCTTTATGGAAGCTAACTGCCACATCTTTCTCCCATGGAGTGGCTGGTGGATTTGAACTGCCGACCTTTTGGTTAGCAGCCAAGCGCTTAACCATTGCACCACCAGGGCTCCATGAAGGTATGTAGCCTCCATTCATTCAACATACCCATGCCTTCAATATTCTGATACTTCCTAGGCTTTTTCGGACATGTGTTGTGTTTAGAATATGTGGAGATCAATGTCCTGGAAGCAGGTGAGAGTGTAGACATGAAGGATCAGTGGCACTCCCAGTTCAGATGTTCAGAAACAATGATTAGGCCACAAACCTGTACGCAAAGCTCTATTTTGATGCAACAAAAGACGCAGACGCTGTTTATCACGTAAGGACATGCGTGTGGATGAAAACTCCCAGCCGGTTCTGTGGCAGCTCCCTGTGGTCTCTGCCCCATTCAGAACATGCAGCTGGTGAAGCCAGCTCATTCCTAGGGGGTCCTGCTGTATATGAGGAACTCTGAGGCCAACCCATTTGGAAGCCCAGCTTCTTAGCACCTTTACACACAACTTTTTATAACTCTTGCTATTCATTCTTCTTAAAAGATTACATGTATTAGGGGTCTACCCATTCCAAAAGAAAAAAAAAACAAAAAAAACCTGTTGCTATTGAGTCAATTTTGACTCTTGACAACCCCATGTGTTATAGAGTAGAGCTGTTCCATAGGATTTTCTTGGCTATAATCTTTATGGAAGCACGGCTCTCAGGCTTTTGTCTGCAGTGTGCTGGGTGGGTTCAGACTACAGCCTTTAGGTTAGTAGTCGAGCACCGACCATTTGCACCACCCAGGGACCCTGCTGTACCCATGGATGCATGTGAAGACCTTGATATGACATACATGTACAGTTATTCACATCTCTGGATGGTGCCCTGTCGGAAGTGAGTCTTCAGCCCCTACCCCATCCCCAAATCATTTTCTCCCTACAGCTGCATATCAGGGCTGTAGGGAAACATTTGGAAGGCATTTATACCTACCTCACTGCCATCAAGTAGACTCTGACTCAGGACGTAGTAGAACGGCGCCATAAGGTTTCCAAGGTTGTAAATCTTTATGGAAGCAGACTGACACGACTTTCTTCTCTAGCATTTACACCTAGATATTATTAATTTAAATCATGAGTATTTAAGCTTTCCAAGAGATAGTTTATAATGAGGAAAGACACAAAATGAAGGAATTAAACCTTAGGAAGTGTATACAGTTTGAGGGCAAGAGTAGGAAAGAGGAAAGGCAAGGTAACGTAGAAAAGGAATTGGCAAAGATGGAAGAGAAGAACCAGGCTAAGTTATTGTCATAGCCACGGGGGAAGAATCTGAAGAGAGAAATACATGGGGATCAAAAGAGCCAAATGACGCAGTTGCCAATGAGATGACCACTTTATTTACAAGGGTTTTTGTTCCTCAGAATAAAGTCACTATTCATGTTGGAAAGCGCAGTTTCAGTAGGTGATGTATGTGTGTGTGAGTTTGGGATAGAGGACTGAAGGGTCCCAAAGTGCAACAAGCTGTATGCAAATGGAGGTCCCTGGGTGGCACAAATAATTTGTACTCAACTACTAACCTAAAGGTTGGCAGTTCAAACCCACCCAGCCCCACCATGGAAGAGAAAGGCCTGGCACTCTACTTTTGTAAAGATTTCATTCATGAAAATCCTATGGAGCAGTTCTGTGGGTCTCCATGAGTCAGAATCAACTTGACAGCAATGGGTTTGGTATGAAAATGGAGGCATTTGGCTTAAAACATGCTTCATAGACTAGCTATGAAGGGATGGAGACAGTAATTTTTCCCCCACAAGTAGGGGCAGCTATGCATGTTTAAGGAAGACAGGATGGAGTCTGAGTCTGAGGAGACCCAGACTACATGTGGACAGGCCCTTGGCTCTCTTGCTGTCTCTAGAACCCAGGGCACTGCCCAACATGGTGATCACTGATAAACAGGTATGGAATGAATGAAAGAGTGAAGGGGCTCTGGGAGAATGGGACAGGTTTTTCTCCAGGTCAGAGAAATCAGAAAACAGAGAAATCAGACTTTGAGGTTCTGGATATGACTGTCTCTGCTTAGGGCAGTAGAAAAGTTAATCTGAATGAGAAAGCACTCTGCAATTTTTCTTCTCAGCAGAATTTACCTTCCTTTATCCCATTGTTTCAGAAGCCTTTGCATTCCCTGTTGATTGTTATGACTTAGAACTCACCCCTTCCCATATCACCTACCTGCCTGTTGTGAATTGAATTGTGTCCCCCTAAAATATGTATTCAAGTTCAGGCTCCTATACCTGTGGATGTGATCCTATTTGGAAATAGGGGGGTTCTTTCGTTATGTCAATGAGGTCATACCAGAGTAGGGTGGGTCCTAAATCTAATCCCTTCCGAGTTATACAAAGAGCAGACTAGACACGGACACACAGGGGGCTGATGCTGTATGAAGGCAGACACACAGCAGATGCATCTACAAGACCAGGAAGGCCAAGGATTGCTGGCAGCCACTAGAAACTGAAATAGACTAAGAAGGACCTCCCCCTAGAGCCACACCCTGAATTTGACTTCTAGCCTCCTGAAATGTGAGAAAATAAATTTCTGTTCTTTAAAGTCACCCATGTGCTATTTTTTTGTTACTGGCCATACAAATCCTATTCATTATTTTTAGTCCAGCTCAAGTATTACGTATTCTGATTTACCAAGTCCACACTTACGAACTTTGCGCAGCACTGATCTTCTGGACCTCGGTGTTCAGTCTTTCTATCCCAAACTGGGTAGAGGCTCTGTCTTTAAGGACAGAGTGTCCCTTGTTTCCTCAATAGGACTATGAAACCGAGATAAAAACGAAACCTGTTGCCGTTGAGTCGATTCTGACTCATAACAACCCTATAGGACAGAGAAGAGCTGCCCCATAGGGTTTCCAAGGCTGTAATCTTTATGGGAGCATACTGCTACATCTTTCTTTCTCTGAGTGTCTGGTGGTTTCAAACTGTCGACCTTTCAGTTAGCAGCCGAGTGCTTAACCACTGCACCACCAGGGCTCCTTGCAACCAGGATAGCAAGATTAAAATTTTTGGTATTATATAGACCTCCCCTTTACCTGGCCTGCAGTCCCCACGGACTTGGATGAAAGTAGGCTTGTAAGAGATACTCCAGTGTAGTTACTGAGTGCTTGAAGCAAGTGAGGTAAAGGGCATTAGGAGCTCAGCCTGGGGGAAAAAACTGTCCATGGAAGATCCACATACAGATATTTGAGGCCACATGAAAACTCATTATTGTGTCATTACCTCCAAACAATTGTTAGACTAATTTTGTTTACAGACATCTAAGCCAGGGACCAGTCCCTGGAGAAAGACATCATGCTGGGTAGAGGATCAGTGAAAAAGAGGAAGACCCTCAACGAGATGGATTGACACAGTGGCTGCAACAATGGGCTCAAGCATAACAATGATTGTGAGGATGCGCAGGACTGGGCAGTGTTTCGTTCTGTTGTGCATAGGGTTGCTATGAGTCAGAACTGACTCTATGTCACCTAACAACAAAAAGCCAGTCTTAAAGCAACATAGAATAATAGCCCATTTGGTCGCAACTTCACTAGCCTACTTAATACACTATTTAAAAAGATAACTCTATAGACATTGGGAGCCCTGGTGGTGCAGTGGTTAAGAGCTCAGCTGCTAACCAAAAGGTTGGCAGTTCAAATCCACCAGCCACTCCTTGGAAACCCTATGGGGTTGCTATGAGTTAAAATTGACTTGATGGCAGTGGGTTTGGTTTTTGAATGGACTCGACGACAAGGGGTTTTTTATAGACATCGTACACTTAGATTTTTATTGAGCTGTTGGCAATTTTTTTTCCAAAAAATTTTGGAGAAATGAATACGTTTATAGTGAGAAATAGAGCCTCATTTTGAAGCTAAAAAACAATTAGTTGTTAAAATACAGCAGTTTTTCATATATTGATTTTTTTTCCCTGTGAAGAGTTAAGTTGTTAATAACTCTACTAAAAGAGTAATTCAGGATCATTAGCAACTTAGAATGATTTTACATGTACTCTAGAATGCTGTGTGAAGCTCCACAGTCAATACAATTCAGTTTAGGTACACAGATGATCACTAGCTCATTCACTCATGCTCTGGAAAACACTGGGCTTTGTTAGATTTATGCAAAGGAATAAAAAAGGCAACACAAAATTGGTAAGAGAAACAGGCATGGAATAATTACAGCTCTTGAAAAAACAAACCAGTTGCCATGCATTAGAACTGGACTTTAGAGAGTTTTCAATGGCTGTGATCTTTTGAAAGCAGATCACCAGGCCTTTCTTTTGAGGTGCCTCTGGGTTGGTTCGAACTGCCAGTCTTTTGGTTAGTAGTTGAACGCTTAACCAGTTGTGCCACCCAGGGACTCCTTACAGTTCTTCAGTCCTCTGTGCTTTGCCATCATCAGAAGTATCACTTCTCTGCATTAGGGAGAGTTCTTCTGGGTTAGCAGAATTCTTAGCTAAATTAGAACACTTAGTTATGTAGAATAAATTACTTATTGAAATAGAATAAATTTGATTATTTGTTATAATGATGCATAGAAATAACTAGAATAATTGATGAGTCTCAAGAAACCTCATTTTAATCTTTGGTTTCAAATATCTTCTCGTCAAAAAGCTTATACCAAAACTGACTGTTTTTAACCTCAAAAGTCTATCCTTTGGTTCCCTACCTTTTAGTGTATTTTCAAATAAATAGTAAAGCATTCAAAATCAGGTAAGGAAAGCAGCAGAGACATAAATGATCAGCTCTTCAAAAATAAGGCTTCCTGGGTATGAATGTCTGATTAGCAGGAGCATCTGGTCCCAAGGCCAGATCCCCTTTTCAGCTTGACGTCATCCAGTCCACAAGTAAGAGACAATAACGTGGTCATAGAAATAAGACAGAATGAAACTATGAGTGTAGCCGTTCTTCAGTTTTGTTAAAATATATATAAGGATGCAATGATTACCTAGGATTCCTCCAGCTTACTGAAAGCCTAAATTGCCACGTTTACTTAATACTAACATTTTCTGTTTGGGTTTTGCTTTTGGGCATTTACTCGCAGCGCGACCTTGGGCATGACACAACGAATGGTCGGGAGAATGGTGCAGAACTGGGCGGTGCCTCCTTGCACATAGGGTCGCTGTGAGTCAGAACCCACACCACAGCACCTAACAACATGACCTTGGGCAGTGAATTTAATCTCTCTTTTCTCAGTTACTGTTTCTTTAACCAGTTAGGCAGTTGCCGTGGAGTCACAATTCTGATCGTTTCTTTCAAATGAGGTTAACAATATACCTTCCTTATGAGCCTGTTCTGAGCATTAAGTGAACTCATTCAAGCGAAGTCTTAGCTGAACAAAGAGACCTTAAGACGTTTCCACTGCTCTTTATGTTTCTTCCTTTTTAAGTCATTTTCACTAGTCTTTTTTTTAAAGGACAGTAGCCACAGCTCCTTAGTCCTATAACAGACATTCGTTGGCTCATTTTTTCATCTGTCTACTCATTCCATGAATGTATCCCACAAATGTAAGCAGTTAAGATTGTTTTAAATTTTTGTCTGTTTTACTTATTTAGTAGATTCCTAGGAACAGCCTAGCTTAAAATGATTAATTAGCAGTATTAAAATAGTTTGGAAACATACTACTATACTTTAGAATTGAAATACATTAGAAAGAGGGGACACCATCTTCAGCTTTTGAAAATCCTTTCTGCTAGTTGGACATCTAGACAGGGAGTGAGGGGCCCTCGCAACCACTCCCAGCACTGACCCCAACCTGCTGAAGTGCTCACGTCTGCTTCTCTTCCAAGGCAATATTAAGTGTCTAGGTAATGCAAATGTCAGGTGTCGCAGACAGACAGACAAAATTGCATGTGCTGTATCCTTCCATTGATTTTTGAGATTAACTCCAACTGCTTTCTGAGGAAGTTCAGGCCACGAAATGACAGACGATGGCCATGTATTTTAAAAAATAAAATACAAATAACTTCGTGTTCATTCTGAGTACAGTCAGTACCATCTTATTTGTTCCTCTTATTGAATGGAACCTCCAATGTCGTAGAGCATCTGCCCTCCCTGCCTGGTGCTATAACAACTTCTGATGGCCAGATAGGAAAGAGGACTGATTATACTTACTGTACAGTTTTATGTAATTAGGGATGTTTAGATTGTGGAGGCAAGCAGACATATAAAAATATCTAGGTTGATGAACTTCATCATTACCTTCAAGGCTGTTTTAAATAATATTGGTATGGATGATAATGATAAGTTTCTGTATTGTGAGGGTGAAGGAACATAGGGTCAGAAGATAATTAGGCTAATGGTTGGGACTAGGATTCATAATAAAGCCACTGGATTTCCCACTTTATTAAATAACCCCTTTGATTAAAACAAGCCAGAAATGAAATTCTTGGAGTCTGATAGCAAACATAGATTTGGAGGCTGGTTTATCTTCCAGATACACAAAAAGCGGATACTACATGGTTCTGCCCACAATGAGCTTGCAGCTGTGGAGGAAGACAGAATACATGAAATAGTTGGAGAGTTTTAAGACAGATAGTGAGCTGAGTGGTTCTGAATCAAGGTACGGTGGGAGTTTTAATAGGAGGTAGCCACGCAGGGTTGGGTGGTGGGAATTGGTGGTGCCTTGGTGGGTAGCAAGGATTTCGAGAGGAAGGAACCAAAAACCAAACCAGTTGCCATCAGGTTGACTCTGACTCATGGCAACTCATGTGTCAGAGTAAAACTGTGCTCCATGGTGTTTCCAATGGCTATTTTTTCAGAAGTAAATCATCAGGCCTTTCTTCTGAGATGCCTCTGAGTGGACTCAAACTGCCAGCTTTTGGTTAGCAGCCAAGCACATTAACCATACCTGCTACCCAGGGACTCCCTCAATAGGAAGACCGGATATTTAGGTAAGACAGTCCCAGGTGAGATGGGACCAGACTATACATAGAAATAGGCATATCTGGGCTGGCTAGAGCTGGAGGTATCCACTAGGAAGTAGAGGAAAATCAGGTTGGGCAGGCAGGTGTCCGTGATTGTGTAGATCAAACAATAGATGTCATCACCGCATTTCTTACCGGTTTCAGGGCCAGTGCCCCCTTTTTGGTGTGCATGAAGGGATGTGTGTATGTGTTAGTATCTTTTTTTGGTCTTCCCATCTGCAAGTCCCTCTTGGTATATGTGTAGGTGCATGCATGCACACACGTGTATACCTGGGTAGTCCCTTGGTATCTTAAATATCCAGTAGCACACCTCGTCTCCTAAGTACATATGGGATGGCTTCTCCCACTCCTCCTCTCTTCAGGCCATGCTCCGGCTCTTGATTCTGTTCCCAGAGCAAATGGGCTTTGAGGAAAGCAAACAGGCAGACCCATACCCACAGCCAGAGAGCACCTGAGACGTCCTTGCACCTCTAATACTGACAGAGCCCTCAACAGTTAACAGGCACAGTTGTAGGCAAAACATGTTCTCAGTGACCACAGAAGATCATTCTGCCCGGCTAGTCTGACCTACTGTCCTTCATAGTATGCCCGGCACCTGTCATAAAGAGGAATGACAAGCTGACGGGTGTGAGGAGGAGTGCTGTTTATTGGATGTGGCATCACACTGTCCTGTGTTTTTCCTCCATTCTCACCTCACTAAGTCATTGCAACCTGATGATCCATTTTCCTAAGATAGAACTTTCATTCAACTCCTAGGTAGGTAGGACATTTCATTCAACTCCTACGCCAATAAATTACCTCATTGAAACCAAGCACTTCACACCTATGGCCTTCTTCTGTGCATATTTCTGTCACCAATTCAAACTCTTTAAACTTTAAAGCTGACATATAACGATTTTGAAACCAAGATATACTGAGCATGCATGCGTTCAGCATGTACACTTTACTGGTGGACAAGAAGCCAAGGATATGAAGAAAGACTTTTTTCTGGGGCCTAAGTCCCATTCTCCTCCTCACTCCAGAGAGTTCCCAGGAGCCCAGGGATCCGTTACAAGCCAGAGGAAGTTCCACAGGTCAAAAAAAACCCGTTCAGGGGAGAAAAGGGAAAGGAATAAACGAATCACCGACAATTAGCAGGAGCCGGTGTTCACACATGACTGGTCTCCACGCCCGCCTGCTCTCCCTGGCTTCTGTCCTGCTGTTACCACGGGACCCCTGCACCCTCAGGGAAGAGAATTCACGGTCTGCCTGGTACCACTGGGCAAATTCTCCACGCGGCAGGTGCTGCAGGTGGTTCCCCGCTAGGGACCTTCTGCACTGGACAGAGAGCTTCTCTGGGCAGGCTCCTCCAGGTTTATTTCTTTCAACAGCCTCCCTTCTCCTTCACCCCATCATCCACCTCCAGTAACCTTTTTTCTATAAGCCAGAGGAAAAATTCAGGAACCTGAGGATTGTACACATTAGGTACTTGGTTTGTTGCTTAAATTTGTATATTGTAACATTTTGTGGAATTCTAAATGCTAGACGTTTGCAAGCTGTATAAAATACGAATTCTTACTAATCCTATCTATATTTTTTTAAAGTAGCAGAAAGTTTCCTTGGTTCTAATGTTTACTCCATCCTTTTACAATTTTATAGGTTAACATACGCACTTAGTTTTCATCTTTCAGTTTATCCAAGAGCAATGTTTAGGTTTCCAACTTTTGGTGAGTCAGGCTAGTGTCCCCATTCTCTCGCCCTTCTTCATCCCTGTCTTATATCTTTGAAAGGAATAAGCAAACCAAACCCACTGTCATCGAGTTGATTCCGACTCATAGCGACCCGATATGACAGAGTAGAACTGCCCCCTAGGGTTTCCACAAGGAGCAGCTGGTGGATTCAAACAGCCAACCTTGTGATTAGCAGCTGTAGCACTTAACCACTGCACCACCAGGGCTCCTTGGAAGGAATAGCCTTCCCAAATTGAACATCATAGGCCATGATTTCTCTTGTTGTTGTTAGCTGCCATAGAGTAGCTCCAACTCACAGTGGCCCCATTTACAATGGAACAAAACATTGCACTGTCCCGCGCCATCTTCACGATCATTGGTATGCTGGAGTCCATTGTTGCAGCCACTGTGTATTTTGAGTGCCTTCCAACCTTGGGGGCTCATCTTCCAGCACCATAGTTGTCTTAGTCATCTAGTGCTGCCATAACAGAAATACCGCAAGTGGATGGTTTTAACGAAGAGAAATTTATTTCCTCACAGTCAAAGTAGGCTAAAAGTCCAAATTCAGGGCGTCAGCTCCAGGGGAAGGCTTTTTCTCTCTGTCGGCCTTCTTCTCTTCGGTGTTCCCCTGGACT
>NW_004443956.1:23584585-23615654 GCF_000243295.1 Trichechus manatus latirostris | reverse complement strand
TACTAACACAACTGCCACCCATCCTCCCTCATTAACATCATAGAGGCAGGTTTACAACATACAGGAAAATCACACTGTACCAGGAATCATGGCCTGGCCAAACTGATACACACACTTTTTGGGGGACATAATTCAAACCATGACAATATTCAACAGTGTTCTATTGTGATCCATAAGGTTTTCATTGGCTAATTTTTGGAAGTAGATCACCTGGACTTTCTTCCTAGTCTGTCTTCATCTGGAAGCTCCACTGCAACCTGTCCACCATGAGTGACCTTGCTGGTATCTGAAATACCAATGGCATAGCTTCCAGCATCCCAGCAACATGCAAGCCACCACAGTATGACAAAGTGACAGATGGTGATGATGTCTTTCTTTTTTAAAAATAATTTATTTTAGTCATTGTTAAGAATATACACAGCAGAACATACACCAATTCAACAGTTTCTACATGTACAATTCAGTGACATTGATTACATCCTTGAAGTTGTGGAACTATTCTCACCCTTCTTTTATGAATTGTTCCTCCCCCATTAACATAAACTTACTTGCCCCCTAAGGTTCCTATCTAATCTTTCGGGTTGCTGTTGTCAATTTAATCCTGTATAGATAGTTCCTAAACGAGCATAATGCTTGAGGCAGACATTCTTTACTAGTTAAATTAAACTATTGTTTGTTTTTAAGAAGACTTCAGGGGATATTTTTGGCTTAAGGTTTAAGGGCAATAGTTTCAGGGGTTCATCCAGCCTTCATGGCTCCAGAAGATCTGCATTCCATGAGAATTTGAAATTCTGTTCTGCATTTTATCCCTTTTGATCAGGATTCTTCTATAGAATCTTTGATCAAAACCTTCAGTAATGGTAGCCAGGCACCATCCAGTTCTTCTGGACTCATGGCAAAGAAGGAAGTTATTCATGGAGGCAATTAGCCACATATTCCATTTCCTCCTCCTCCTATCCTGACTCTCCTTCTTCCTCTGTTACTCTAGGCAAATAGAGACCAATTGTTGTGCCTTGGATGGCCATGTGCAAGATTTTAAGACCCCAGGCACTATGCAGTGAACTAGGAGATAGAACAGAGGTACTACACAAGGTATTTGACCAGTTAACTGGGATGTCCTATGAAACCATGGCCCTAAACCTCCAAACCAAGAAACCAAATCCCATGAGGTGGTTCATTGTACATAAGCAGCCTCAGCAGCTGCTCATTTTTTATTGTTGTTGTAAATAAATCTATCACACAATATTTGCCAGTTCTACTTTTTACAGGTGCACAACTTATTGACAGCAATTACCTTAATTAGCTGTGCAGCCCTACCCTTAATCAATGCAATTTTCCCATCATTGTAAACCAAAACTTAGTACTCCGTAAGCACTAACTCTCCCTTTCCCCCTCCCTCCTGCCCCTGATAACCGCTAATAAACTTTGGTATCTATACATTTGCTTGTCCTTGTCTTTTTATATAAGTCAGGTTCTACAATATTTGTCCTTTTGTGATTGATTTATTTCACTCAGCATAATGTCTTCAAGCTCCATGTTATAGCATGTATCAAGACTTCATTTCTTTTTAAGGCTGAGTAGTACTGCATTGCATGTATGTACCACATTTTGTTTATCTATTCATCTATTGATGAGCATTTAGGTTGTTTCCACCTTTTGACTATCGTGAATACTGTTGCAATGAACATTGGTTTACATATGCCTGTTCATGTCCCTGCTTTCAAGTCCCTTGGGCATATTCCTAGCAGTAGAATTGCTGGTCATAGAACCTGTTGCTGTTGAGTTGATTCTGACTCATAGCGACCCTATAGGATAGAGTAGAATTGCCCCGTATGGTTTCCAAGGTTGAATTCTTTAAGGAAGCAGACTGCTGCATCTCTCTCCCTCGGAGCGAATGGTGGGTCCGAACCGCTGACTTTTGGTTAGCAGTTGGGTCAAATGGTAGTTCTATTTTTAGTTTTTTTTCTTTTAGGAACTGCCACACTGTTTTCCACAAAGGCTATACCATGTGGAATTTTCAACAGCAATGGACAAGGGTTCCAATTTCCCCATACCCTCACCAACATTTGTTGATATCTGTTTTTGTTTTCTTTTTTTAATCTTAGCCATGCTAATGGGAGTGAAATGGTATCTCATTGTGGTTTTGATTTGCATCTTTCTAATGGATAATGACTTTGAGAGGATGATATCTTCTAATCAACTATTAAATAAGCATTATGAGGCATTGATGATCTAGAAGTAAATGTGGCATTGTTTCCCTCCTCATGGAATTCCCAGTTAAGTAGGTGAAGAAAGATTAAGTGCAATTAAGTGCAACCATATACCTAGGCACTGGTATAAATCTGCACAGGGTCCTGAGCGCCCTGGATGGGGAAGGTGATGGCTGACAGCCCGGAGGGAGGGCAAGAGTCTGGAAGAACGTGATGGAGAAGACACTTGAGCTGCAGTGTGAAAAGTAGTCGTTCAACATGCAGACCAGGGGGCGCCCAGTGAGCAGAGGGACAGCTGTGAGCGGCGGGGGGCAGGCACATCATTTCACTGAAACAAAGGGGGCAGGAGGAGTTGCTGAGAGACCAGACTGACCAGGTAGAAAGGCCAAGTCATGATGATCCTTGCTTGTAGCTCTAAGTTTAGACTCCCTTCTTTGGGCACCTTTAGCATGGTTATGAGCAATGGTAGGGAATGTCTACAGCTGAACTCAGCTTGTTCTAGTTGGTGAAAGTGACCTTGGACAAGTAACTCAGCCACCCCGAGCCTCAGCTGACTCGTCTGTAAAATGAGGATAGTAATATTCCTTGTTTTATCAAACTGCCACTAGGCTTAAATAACTTTAAAAAAGCTTCGCGTGTTCCTTAGTATGTAGTGAGTCTTCCTCCTCCCGTCTCTCTCACTGTCCTTTCTAGTTTCACAGATATAGTGGCTAAAGCATACACTCTGGACGGTCCGATCCGGGCTGTAAGACTTACTAAATGTTGCCCTAAGCCAGGTTAATTAGTCCTTCTGTGCCTCAGTTTTCTCACCTGTAAAATGAAGATACTAATAGTACCTACCTCGTAGTGTTGATGATGTAAAGCACCGGGAACAGTGTCTGGTACGTTGTGTGTACTGTTGAAATGCTCATTGTCGTCTCTGTAACAGGACTAGGGCTGAACACGGAGAAGATGTGCAGATCAGATTCCTTCACTGAAGGAGTTAAAAACGCCTGAAAGCAGTTAGGAAACTTAAGACTTAAAAGGTTAAATGACAGTACAAAGGAGCCATGCTAGAGAAATCACAATACCTGCAGGAGATCCAGACCACCTTAAAATGGGTTCAGGAAGGCAGGGATGTCTTCATGAGTGAGTGCAGCGCCAAAGTAGGGCAGGATGTGAGTGGTGGAGGAGAGGGGAGAGGGCTGTCTGGGCTGGGATAATGGAACGTGCACTGGGCGAGGGAGGCTGTAGCAGAGGGCCTCTGAAGAGCAGCTGTGTAAAGTGAACCTGCAAACCTGAGGTAGAACCTGGTCTGGGCAGGCTCTGGATGTCCTGGGTTCCCTTTAAGCTTTATCAAATCCATTCATTCTCTTATTCACATTTTTATTAGTTGCCCATTGTATGCTGGGCACCCACTGGGTCCTACTTACAGGAGGAACACCTGACGATCACCGATGATGAGAGCCGAAGGTAAGGCAAGGGATTTAGAGTTCTGTGCTGGGAGAGCACCCCCAGCACCATTCCCCGGCCCCCTGCAGTGCGGTCATCAAGCGCTGTAAGTGGGCTTTCTGCTGCTAACACTTTCTTCAACAGCTCCTCCCTGACCCTGGCGCCTCTAATTAATACATTCTCCTGGTATCACTGCCTGCCTCTGTTCACGATAGAGCGAAACAACCCGTTCTCTCACTCTGTACCCTTGAGATTCTGCTGCTTTATGCAATCGTGTGCTACATTTTTTTTCAAGTGAAATGCACTGATCCTTTGATTATTGGACAGGTACATCTTCCTTACAGACCCTTACAAAATACAAATGCACAGATGGCCTGCGGGCTGCCTGGACTGCTGGCATGACGGCCTGTCCCCCCGAGCCCTGTGAGTGCTCAGCGTGGGGACCGCAGCCATGGGATGCAATGTCTAACTCAGTATTCCCATCAGATTTTATTTAAATGCAGGTATCCTTAGGGCACAGGCTTGTTGATGACAAAGAAAAGTTGTGATCTGCAACTCTGAAAGACGACCTGGAATGATGACGAAGACACAAAAGTTAAAGCTGTTTCTCTCCCCAGATTAACGCCAATAAGAGGAGTCCAGCTCTGGACGACCAAGGTTCTCGTCAGGTGGTTGTTGTTGTTAACTACTGTTCAGTCGACCCTCCCTCCCACCACCTGCCTCATGGTGACCCCATGAACAATGGAACAAAATGCTGGCCATGTGTCATCCCCATGCTCAGTTGCAGATCGGACTGTTGTGATCCACAGGGTTTTCTTTGGCTGATTTTCAGAAATAGATTGCCAGACCTTTCTTCCTAGTCCATCTTATTCTGGAGGCTCTGCTGAAGCCTGTTCAGTTTATAGCAACTTGCAAGCCTCCACTGACAGATAGGTGGTGGCTGCGAATGAGGTGCATTAGCCAGGAATTGAACCTGGGCTTCCACCTGGAATGTGAGAATTCTACCACTGATCACCACTGTCTCCCTTCTCATTAGGTACAGAGAAGAAGAAAGAATCTTATTTCCTGGTTGGGTGGAAGATACCATGTACTGAAAGATGTGACATGGGTTTTTATAAAAGTTTTTTGGTTTTTATGATGTGGGGAGACGGTAAGATGCACATTAAATGCTCTCATCTGTTTTAAAAACATATTCTTAGTTTAAAAGCATGATAATTGGAAACAATGAATCTTTCCATAAAGGAACTACAGCATATGGCAGCATAATGGGCAGTGTGGGGAAGAGGCAGAACGGGAGAGGCAGGCCGGGATCCGGCTTTCAACCCTGACTCCCATCCCCTGGGAGAGTTGTATTTCAAGAAGTTTGGGGAAACGTGTCCACTTTTTTTTTTTAAACTGTGGTGAAGTATATATATCACAAAAAATTTCCTGTTTTAACCACTCTTAACTAAATTCAGTGACATTACTGTATTTTTACACAAGTAATACACACCTCCTATGTTTGTTTGCCAATCGCCCCCTTCTCCCGAGAGGTATTTTCATAAACGTGCTATGCTAATTTTTTTACAGCAACATGTGAAAAAAATGGTCATAGCGGCGCTTATGGAAATACCTTGCAGGGGGAGGGTGCAGTTGGCAAACAAACGTAGAAGGTGCACATTATTTGCACAAACATATGGTACCCACATTCACCACACTGTGCAGCCTCCACTGTTACCCATTTCCAAATATTTTTCATCACCTCATAAAGAAACCCATCACGCCTTCAGCGATAATTCTCCATTTTCCCCTCTCATAGCTGTTAATAACCACTCATAAACTTTTTCTCTATGCAGTTCCTATTCTAGATATTTCATATAAATGGAATCATACAGTATTTGTCCTTTTGAATCTGACTTATTTCACTCAGCATAATGTTTCCAAGTTTTATTCATAACATAGTGTGTATCAGAACTTCATGAAAGAATAATATTCCATTGTATGTATGTACCACATTTTGTTTATCCATTCATCTGTTGAAGGGCATTTGGGTTGTTTCCACCTTTGGATATTGTGATTAATGCTGCAGTGTATATTAGTGTACAAGTATCTGTTTGAGTCCCTCATTTCAAGTCTTTTAGTTATATGCCTGTGGTGAAATGAATTTGTTTATGTGTCCTTTTGCCTTAGTTCTTTGGAAAAACAGCTTGAGAGATTTTTTCCCCTAAGCCCCGAGGAGTTACCTTTGCCCTACTTTTCTATCCCAGAGAGTTTGTTACTTTTGTCCAGGTTGATGGATATTCCTGGGTAAGCTGTAAACAACTTGATTTTAACATTCTTTGTCTGGTCCTGGGCTGCAGCCTGCCCTGTGTTCAGTATGCACCTTGCAGGGATAGGTCATTAAACTATGCAAATGAGGTGACTATAGCCTACTATGCAAATAAAGTGTCTGTGGCCTACCGAGAGGGGATTGGTTAGTTTGTGGCCTCCTGCTGGGAAAGGCCATGCTTGAAATTGACCAGGGGTTGTGTATATAAGCAACCAACTCCACAGAGGTTTTTCAGACAGAAACAAGCAGGAAGAAAAGCAGCAGGAATTAAAAAGAGAGAAAACAGAAGAAGCAGAGAGAGAGGAGGAAAGGAACCTCCTAAAAGAGCTGTAACATGGTTCAAAGGCTGTAACACTGAAGACAGCGAGAGGCTCAGAAGGGGTCCAGCGGCAGAGTTAATGGTGACAGACAGCAGGGCTGAGAGGAGCCTGTCCTCAGGGGGCCAAGAGGAGCCTGTCCTCAGGGGACCAAGAGTAGCCTGTGCTCAGGGGGCAGAGAGGATCCTGTCCTCAGGGGGCCAAGAGGAGGCCTGCAAAGCTAAATGGAGCTGAGAGAGCTGTTCTGCACTGAAGAAGGGAGACTTTGCCTACATGCTTCCTGATCCTGATCCTGACTGTAAGTAGTAGTCTGTTGATCCTGATCCCGAGTTGTACCATGTTACTTCCTTAATAAACCATTTAACTGTATGGCAGCTTGTCTGTGAGTTCTGTGTGGCCATTGCAATTGATTATCGAAACCAGAAGAGAAGAAGAGAGTGCTGTGGGAGAGACGGCTGGTATCCGAATTGGTAAAAAGGTTGAGGAGCGGGAATATGTCTGACCACCTCATAGGGATCAGCCTTGGGCTGATCTTGATTTGCATTATCCCCCTGAAGTTAGACAGGTTCTGACACTACTACTACTACTCCCACCACTTTATAACACCTCAGAGTGAAATTACTGGGTCATATGGTCATTTAATGTTTAATTTTTTGAGAAACCACCACATGTTTTCCATAGTGGCTGCACCATTTTACATCTGCACCAGCAATCAATGAGGGTTCCAGTTTCTTTACATTCTCACCAACGATTGTTATTTTCCATTTTCCAATAAGAGTCATTCCAGTGCGGGTGAAGTGGAATCTCATTGTGATTTTGATTTGCATTCCCAAATATAGTTGTGGTATGATATCAAGGACATCATACATGAAGAAAACAAAGGGATGTTAAAAAGACAGGAAAGAAAGAAAAGACAAAAATGGATGTGAGAAGAGACTCAAACTTGCTCTTGCACCTAGAGTATTGCTCAAGTAAAAGGAAGAAATGATGAAGTAAAAGAGCTGAACAGAAGATTTCAAAGGGCAACTCGAGAAGACAATGTAAAGTATTATAATGAAATGTGTAAAGACCTGGAGTTAGAAAACCAAAAGGGAAGAACATACTTGGCATTTCTCAAGCTGAAAGAACTGAAGAACAAATTCAAGCCTCAAGTTGCAGTTTTGAAGGATTCTATGTGCAAAATATTGAACAACACAGGAAACATCAAAAGAAGATGGAAGGAATACACAGAGTCACTGTACTAAAAAGGATTGGTTGATGTTCAACCGTTTCAGGAGGTAGTATATGATCAACAACTGATGATATTGAAGGAAGAAGTCCAAGCTGCACTGAAAGCATTGGTGAAAAACAAGGCTCCAGGAATTGATAGAATACCAATTGATATATTACAACAAACAGATGCAGTGCTGGACGTACTTACTCATCCTGGCCAACCGACTGGAAGAGATCCATATTTGTACCCATTCTAAAGGAAGGCAATCAAACAGAATGCAGAAATTATTGAACAGTATCATTAATATCACACACAAGTAAAATTTTGCTGAAGATAATTCAAAAATGGTTGCAGCAGTACATCCACAGAGAACTGCCAGGAATTCAAGCCAGATTCAGAAGAGTGTGTGGAATGAGGGATATCATTGCTCATGTCCGATGGATCTTGGCTGAAAGCAGAGAATACAAGAAAGATGTTTACCTGTGTTTTCTTGACTATGCAAAGGCATTCAACTGTGTGGATCATAACAAATTATGGATAACATTGTGAAGAATGGGAAATCCAGAACACTTAATGGTGCTCATGTGGAACCTGTACATAGACCAAGAGGTATTCATTCAAACATATAAGGGGATACTGCATGGTTTAAAACCAGGAAAGATGTGTGTCAGGATTGTATCCTTTCACCATACTTATTCAATCTGTATGCTGAGCACATAATCTGAGAAGCTGGACTCTGTGAAGAAGAATGGGACATCAGGATTGGAGGAAGACGCATTAACAACCTGAGATATGCAGATGACATGACCTTCCTTGCTGAAAGTGAAGAGGACTTGAAGCACTTACTAATGAAGATCAAAGACCATAGCCTTCAGTATGGACTACACCTTAACATAAAGAAAACACAGATCCTCACAACTGAACCAATAAGCAACATCATGATAAATGGAGAAAATATTGAAGTTGTCAAGGATTTCATTTTACTTGGATCCACAAAAAATAGCCATGGAAGCAGCAATCAAGAAATCAAAGGACATACTGCATTGGGCAAATTTGCTGCAAAAGACTTCTTTAAAATGTTGAAGAGCAGAGATGTCACTTTGAGGACTAAGGTGTGCCTGACTCAAGCCATGATATTTTCAGTTGCCTCATATACATTCGAAAGCTGGGCTATGAATAAGGAAGACCAAAGAAAAATTGGTGCCTTTGAATTACAGTGTTGGTGAAGAATATTGGGTATACCATGGACTGGCAAAAGAATGAACAAGTCTGTCTTGAAAGAAATACAGCCAGAGTGCTCCTTGGAAGCAAGGATGGCAAGACTTCATCTCAGGTACTTTGGACATGTTATCAGGAGGGACCAGTACCTGGAGAAGGACATCATGCTTGGTAAGGTAGAGGATCAGTGAAAAAGTGGAAGACTCTCAGCAAGATAGACTGACACAGTGGCTGGAACAAGGGACTCAAACTTGGCAACAATTGTGAAGATGGCACAGGACTGGGCAGTGTTTTGTTCTTTTGTACACAGGGTTGCTATGAGTTGGAACTGACTCCATGGAACCTAACAACAAGAACAAAAATTAATGATGTTGAGCATCTTTTCAGGTGCTTATTGGCCATTTGTATACCTTCTTTGGAAAAATGTCCATTTAAGTTTTTTGCCCATTTTTTAATGAGTTGTTTGTCTTTTTCCTGTTTATATATTCTTAATATTAAACCCTTTTTAGATATGTGGTTTCCAAATATTTTCTTCTATTCTGTATGTTGTCTCTTGATTTTCTTGGTAAAATATTTTGATGCACAAAAATATTTTATTTTGATGAAGTCCATTTTATTTATTTTGTCTTTTGTTGATTGTTTTTGGTGTTAAATCTAAGTATCCGTTGTCTTATTCTGTTTCTTATTCTAAGAGTGTTAAGGTTTCAGTTTTTATATTTATTACATTGATACATTTTGAGTCAATTTGCATATATGGTGTGAGGTCCAACTTCATTCTTTTGCATGTGGAGACTCAGTTGTCCCAGCACTACTTGCTGAAGAGACTGTACTTTCCCATTCAATGGATTCAGCCCTCATGGAGCATCCGTTGATGTATGGATTTATTTCTGGACACTCAGTTCTATTCCATGGTCTGTATGTCTATCATTATACCAGTACCAGACTGTTCTCATTTTTATTGCTGTTGTTAGGTGCTGTTGAGTCTGTTCTGACTCATAAAGCCCCTATGTACAACAGAATGAAACACTGCTCAGTCCTATACCATCCTCACAATCATTGTTATGCTTAAGCCCATTGTTGCAGCCACTGTGTCAGTCCATCTCATTGAGGATCTTCCTCTTTTTTGCTTATGCTCTATTTTACCAAGCATGATGTCCTTCTCCAGGGACTGGTCCCTCCTGATAACTTGTCCAAATTATGTGAGACAAAGTCTTGCCATCCTCGTTTCTAAGTTGCATACTGGCTGTACTTTTTCCGAGACAGACATAATTCAAAGGTGTCAATTCTTCTTCAGTATTCCTTATTCGTTGTCCAGCTTTCACAGCCAAATGAAGTGATTGAAAACACCATGGGTTGAGTTAGGTGCACCATAATCTTTAAAGGGATATTTTTGCTTTTTAACACTTTAAAGAGGTTTTTTGCAGCATATTTGTCCAGTGCAATGCGTTGTTTGATTTCTTGACTGCTGCTTGCATGGGCATTGATTGTGGATCCAAGTAAAATGAAATCCTTTACAACTTCAATCTTTTCTCCATTTATCATGATGTTGCTTACTGGTCCAGTTGTGAGGATTTTTGTTTTCTTTATGCTGAGGTGTAATCCATACTGAGACTGTAGTCTTTGATTTCCATCATTGAGTGCTTCAAGTCCTCTTCACTTTCAGCAAGCAAGGTTGTGTCATCTGTTAATGAGTCTTCCTCCAATCCTGATGCCCTGTTCTTCATAGAGTCCAGCTTCTCAGATTATTTGCTCAGCATACAGATTGAATAAGTATGGTGAGAGGAGACACCCTCATGCACACCTGCAGTATCCCCTTGTTCTGTCCCAACGACTGCCTCTTTGTCTAAGAACAGGTTCCTCATGAGCACAATTAAGTGTTTAGAATTCCCATTCTTTGCAATGTTATCCATAATTTGTTATGATCCACACAGTTGAATGCCTTTGCATAGTCAAGAAAACACAGGTAAACATCTTTCTTGTATTCTCTGCTTTCAGCCAAGACCCATCAGGCATCAGTAATGATATCCCTCATTCCACATCCTCTTCTGAATCCAGTTTGAATTTCTGGCAGTTCCCTGTAAATGTACTGTTGCAACCACTTTTGAATGATCTTCAGCAAAATTTTACATGAGTGTGATATTAATGATACTGTTCCATAATTTCCACATTCTGTTGGATCACCTCTCTTTGGAATAGGCACAGATATGGATCTCTTCTAGTCATTTGGCCAGTTAGCTGTCTTCTAGATTTCTTGGCATAGACAAGTGAGGGCTTTTAGCCCTGTATCTGTTTGTTGAAACATCTCAGTTGGTATTCTATTAATTCCTGGAGGCTTGTTTTTCGCCAGTGCCTTCAGTGAAGCTTGGACCTCTTCCTTTATTACCATTGGTTCTTGATCATATGCTACCTCCTGAAATGACTGAACATTGACCAGTTCTTTTTGGTACAGTGGCTCTGTGTATTCCTTCCATCTTCTTTTGATGTTTCCTGCATCGTTTAATATTTTCCCTGTAGAATCCTTCAATAGTACAACTCAAGGCTTGAATTTTTTCTTCATTTCTTTCAGCTTCAGAAATGCCAAGCATGTTCTTCCGTTTTGGTTTTCTATCGCAAGGTCTTGGCACATTTCATCATAATACTTTGTCTTCTTGAGCTGCCCTTTGAAATCTTCTGTTCAGCTCTTTTACCTCATCACTTCTTCCTTTCACTTGAGGCACTGTACATTCAAGAGCAAGTTTCAGAGTCTCTTTTGACATCTACTTTTCTTTCTTTCCTGTCTTTTTAATGACCTTTCACTTTCTTCATATATGATGTCCTTGATGCCATTCCACAGCTCGTCTAGTCTTCGGTCATTAGTGTACAATGCGTCAAATCTATTCTTGAGATGGTCTCTGAATTCAGGTGGTATATATTCAAGATTATACTTTGGTTCTTGCGTACTGGTTCTGATTTTCTTCAGCTTTAACTTGAACTTGCATATGAACAATCGATGGTTTGTTCCACAATCAGCCCCTGGCCTTGTTCTGACAATTATATTGAGTTTTCCATCGTCTCTTTCCACATTGGTTTATAAACCTATAAATATAAGTTTATAGTATATTTTGAAATGGAGAAATATGAGTCCTCCTACTTTGTTTTTCATTTTCAAGACTGAGTTGGCTATTCAGGGACCCTTGAAGTTCTGTGTAAATTAGAGGGTTGGCTTTTCCATTCTTCAAAGAAAGCTGTTGGAATTTGATAGGGATTGTGTTGACTCTGGGCTCCCTGGGTGGCACAGTTAAGTGCTTGATTACTAACTGAAAGATTGGAGACTTGAAATCACCTAGCATCTCCCTCTGAAGAAAGGCCTGGTGATCTGCTTCCGAAAGTTCACAGCCTTGAAAATCCTATGGAGCGAAGTTCTACCCTGCAACAGATGGGATTGTCCTGAGTCTGAATGAACTCAGTGGCAACTGGTTTGTTGCTGTTGTTTTTGTGTGTGTTGAATCTGTAGATTACTTTGGGTAGTATTGACATCTTAACAATATTAAATCTTCTGATCCATGAGCAAGGAATGTCTTTCCATTGATTTAGTCTTCTTTAATTTATTTTTGTAATGTTTTATAATTTTCAGTGTACAAATTTTTCACCTTCCTGGTTAAATTTATTCCTAGGCTTTTTATTTAGATGCTATTGTAAATGGAATTGTTTTTGTTATTTTCTTCTCAGATTGTTCATTGCTGGTGTATAAACACACTACCGATTTTTGTGTGTTGATCTTGTACCCTGTGACTTTACTAAATTCCTTTATTAGCTCTAGTAACTTTCTTATGAATTCTTGGGGGTTTTCAATACGTCATCTGTGTGATAGTTTTACCTCTTCCTTTATGATTTGAATGCCTTTATTTCCTTTTCTTGCCTAGTTGCTCTGCTAGAACTTCCAGTACAATGTTAAAAACAGTGGTGAATGCAGACATCCTTGTCTTGTTCCCGGCCTTATGAGGAACACTTTCAGCCTTTCTCCATTGAGAACTTGTCCATTTTTGGTACAGAAGGTTTTCTACCCTCTGAAGGCTAGTTACTCAAGAAGCAGGGTGATGAAGTGGAAAGATGCCAGCTGACTCTCTCAAATCCCAGTTTGAGACTGTGTCCTGCTTTTCACAGGCTGTGTAAGCCAGGAGTGGGCCTCTGTTATCTCCCCTTACAGAAGAAAAATACTCTGACGGTTTTTGGAGAGGATTTGAAATCGTATATGCAAGGTGTGTGGACCAGTGCCTGGCACAGAGTCAGTAGAAATGGCAGCTTACATGACATTAAAATAAAATTCACAGCTACATCAACTGGGCTTTATGAAGCACCTTTTATTTCTCCTTCTGAAGGCAGTATGGTGTTCTGAGGCTTTGGACAGAGTAGGGAAAGATGGGCTTAGAGGCAAAATAGTTCAGGGCTCAAATCTAGCCCTGCCATCGACTAGCTGTGTGACTTTGGGAAAATGATTAACCTCTCTGAGTCACAGTTTCTTCAACTGGAATTATAACATCTATCTTGGGGGGTTTTGAGAAAGTTAAATAAGAAACCCCAAAAGCACTTAGCTCAGTCCCTGCCACAATATAAGCCAATGACTCCCAATTTAGCATCTCCAGCCCAGGTGCCTTCTCTGGGCCTGAAACATCCCCCTGCTTCTCTATATCTCTACTGGAATGTCTCAAAGGCATCTGAGACTCATTAAGCCCAACACCAACCTTATGATCTTCTCCCCTGCACTAGGTCTATCTTCAGTGATTTCTATTTCAGAGAATAGAATCTCCTCCATGCAGCCATCCTCTTCTGCCCCCTAGAAACCCAGAAGTCATCCTTGGCATCTCCTTCTCTGACTCCCTAGTGCAATAATCCATCATCGCATCCTGACACTCTACCTCCTAAATATCTCCTGAATCTGTCCTCTCTTCTCCATTTCAGTTATCATCAACATAGTCCACACTACATTAGTTGCCTCTCATCTAGACGAGGGCAGTAGCCTCCCCATTGCTCCCCTTGTATCTCCTTTGGCCTCCTCCAATCTACTCATTACACAGCGGAGTGAGCTTTTAAAACACACATTTGACCAGCCTCTTCCTTAAAGCCTTTTGGTAGCTAATCATTGCTTTGAAAATGAAACCAGTCACTTAACAGTGACTATGAAAAGCTTAGTGGTTACCCTTCTGCCTCCCTCTTCGGACTTGTCTTACCACTTGCCTCTCACTCTCTGCACTCCAGCCTCTCTGGACTTCTTCCAGGTTCTCAACAAGGTACGCTCTTTCCTACCACAGGGTCGTTGCACGTGCAGTTTCCTGTCCCTGTACCACTCCTCTTTCCCTCCCTACCTTAAACTGTTAACTTCTATTCATCCTTTGCTCAGTGACGGCTCCTGAGGGAACCCGTCTCTGATACTCCCCTGCCAAGGCTTGGCCAGGCTCCCCTATTATAAACTCCCAGAGTACACTGAACAAATCTGCCATAGTGCTTTTCCCTTGTGGCACTTGTCACAGTTTGAAAATATAGATTTATTTATTATTCTTTGGTTAATATCTGCCTCCTCTACTAGACTAGAAGCTTCACAAGGACTGTGGTCATTTCTGTTTTACTTACCATTGTATCTCCAGCTTCTAGCTCAGGGCCTGGCACACAGTAGGTGCTCAATAAATATTTGTTAAATGAATGAGTGCCTATAATATCCCCCCAACAAATTTTAGTTCCATTGTTCCTCTCCACTAAATTGTAGATTGTTTAGAAGCTGAATTACATAAGTTAACAAGTAATTAAATATCCTCTTGCATTGCTAGTTTGCTAGTTATTTTATGGTGTCTTAAGTTCATTCCAGTGGCTCTCAAAGTGTGGTGACTGGACCCACAGTAACAGCATCACCTGGGAACTTGGTAGAAATGCAGAGTCCTAGTCCTAGCCTTTAAGCTGAAACTCTGAGGATAGAGCCAGGAACCTGTGTTTTAACAAGCTCTCTATGGAATTCCCATTCTCATGCATGTTTGAGAACTTGATCTAGATTTTAAGCTTCTTTGGGGCAAGGACTATGTTCTCATCTTTCTATTTCCTATAACAAAGGTTCCCAAACTGGGCTGATTATCAGATTACCTTGGAAAGGTTTTTAGTTATATGTTTTTAAATACAATATACTAGGTTACAACTCTGACAATGCTGGTTTTTTAGGAGTGGGATGGGCTTGTAATCACTCCCTGAAGTGATTCTGAGGCACAGCCAGATATGAAAATCCCTGGTCTTCAGCATCCAGAAGCCTGGTTCTTGGGAGAGCCTCAGACCATACCTGGTAGATTATCAGGCAATCCAGTCCCTAAATTGCAGTCTCACATGTGTATAAGATCCTTTAAATTTTATGAATGAAAGATGGTCCACAGCTTAACTTGTTTTAGATTCTTACATTTATCATGGTCATGGACCTATGACTGACTATGGCTTGTGTCCTTGGAGGATTGGGACATCAACTTGCAACATGTATCTTCTGCTGTTTTTCAACCTAGTTTTTTCTTAACAGACAGGCTGAATTCCAGTGAGAATCGATCTCAGCCAATATCCATCTATCTTTATCTCTCTCTCTATCCATGTCTCTCTCTCTCTTTCTCTATCTGACTATCATCTATCTATCTGCCTCTGGAAATGATTTATAAACGCCAAATAAGTAACCTCTGTCTATATAATACAACAGTGGTTCTGAAACTTTCCTGATTATTGAAATCACTGGAGAGCACTGTGACCATGCAGGCCTGTGGAATCAGAATCACCAGACCCAGGCCAGGGATCTGTAGTTTTAAGTGGCCCTTCAGGTGGAAGCGATTGGTAGAGCACGTCCACATCCTCCAGTCATCACATCCACCCATTTCTCTGCCTGTGTGCTCCTGCACTCTGCCTCCTTTCCTGTTCCTATGGGCACGATTCATCCTTTTATTCAAGCCCCATGCCTTCACTTGTAAACCAGATTCTATCCCTCTTGCCTGCTCAAGAATATCATGGCAGCCTTTCTGCTCTCCCTCGTCTGTATCAACATTATTGTATCATCATCATCAGGAAGCCATTGGACTGTTGTGGCTCCGAGCTTAATAAAAGAAAAAAAAAAAAAGCTGTCTACTAGGAAAAAAAAAAAGCTGTCTACTAGCCTTCGTAGCTACTGTCATGTTTCTCTGCACCCTTCTACAGCAAAAGTCCTTGAAAGAGTTTTCTAAATCCCTTTATTTCTATTACCCATTGGATGTGGTGCAGTCAAGCTTTTGTCCCTACTATTTCACCGAAACCGTCCTTGTCAAATTCATCAATGATCTGTTATTGTTGTTAAGTGCCGTCTAGTCGGTTCTGACTCATAGAGATCCTATGTACAACAGAACAAAATACTGCCTGGTTGGTCCTGCACCATCCTCACAATCCCTGCTGTGTTTGAGCCCATTGTTGCAGCCACTGCGTCAGTCCATCTCATTGAGGATCTTCCTCTTTTTTGCTTTCGCTCTACTTTACAAGCATGATGTCCTTCTCCAGGGACTAGTCCAAAGTATGTGTGATGAAGTCTCGCCATACTTGCTTCTAAGGAGCATCCTGGCTGTTCTTCCAAGGTAGATTTGTTTGTTCTTCTGGCGGTCCATGGTATATTCAACGTTCTTCGCCAACACCATAATTCAAAGGCATCAATTCTTCTTCAGCCTTCCTTATTCGTTGCTCAGCTTTTGCATGCATATGAGGTGATTGAAAACACTATGGCTTGGGTCAGGGGCACCTTAGTCCTCAAAGTGACATCTTTGCTTTTCAACACTTTAAAGAGGTCCTTTGCAGCAGGTTTTCCCAGTGCAATGCATCATTTAATTTCTTGACTGCTGCTTCCATGGGCATTGATTGTGGATCGAAGTAAAATGAAATCCTTGGCAACTTCAATCTTTTCTCCATTTATCATGATGTTCCTTATTGGTCCAGTTGTGACAATTTTTGTTTTCTTTATGTTGAGATGTAATCCATACTGAAGGCTGTAGCCTTTGATTTCCATCCATAAGTGCTTCAAGTTCTCTTCACTTTCAGCGAGCAAGGTTGTGTCATGTGCATATCACAGGTTGTTAATGAGTCTTCCTCCAATCCTGATGCCCCACTCTTCTTCAGAGAGTCCACCTTCTCAGATTGTTTGCTCAGCATACAGATTGAATAAGTTTGGTGAGAGGGTACAACCCTCACACACACGTTTCCTGATTTTAAACCATGCAGTACCCCTTGTTCTGTCTCAAAGACTGCCTCTTTGTCTAAGTACAGGTTCCTCATGAGCACAGTTAAGTGTTCTGGAATTCCCATTCTTTGCAGTGTCATAATTTCTTATGATCCACACAGTTGAATGCCTTTGCATAGTCAGTATAACACAGGTAAACATCTTTCTGGTATTCTCTACTCTCAGCCAAGATCCAACTGACATCAGCAATAATATCCCTCTGTCCATGTCCTCTTCTGAATCTGGCTTGAATTTCAGGCGGTTCCCTGTGGATGTACTGCTGCAACCATTTTTGAATTATCTTCAGCAAAATTTTACTTGCGCGTGATAATAATGCTATTGTTCAATAATTTCCACATTCTGTTTGATCACCTTTCTTTGGAATGGGCACAAATATGTATTTCTTCCAGTTGGTTGGCCAGGTAGCTTGTCTTCCAAATTTCTTGGCATAGACGAGTGAGCACTTCTAGCACTGCATCTGTTTGTTGAAACATCTCGATTGGTATTCCATCAATTCCTGGAGCGTTGTTTTTTGCCAATGTCTTCAGTGCAGCTTGGACTTCTTCCTTCAGTACCGTTCTTGATCATACGCTACCTCCTGATTTTTTACCTTTGGCCATAGCGATTGGTGTGAAAATTTGAATAATAGTCATATTAACTGGTCTTCCTTGTAGGCATATGGATATTATCTTATCACTGACAGCATTGTACTTCAGGAGAGATCTTGAAAAATTCTTTTTGAGGATGAATGCAATACCATTCCCTTTAAGTTGTCATTCCCAGCATAGTAGACCATATGATTGTCTGATTCAGAATGGCCAATACCAGTCCATTTCGTCTCACTAATGCCTAGGGTATTGATGTTTACGTATTCCATTTCGCTTTTGATGATTTCCAATTTTCTTAGATTCATACTTCGTACACTCCATGTTCTAATTATAAATGGATGTTCACAGCTGTTTCTTCTGATTTTGAGTCGTGCCACATCAGCAAGTGAAGGTCCTGAAAGCTGGACTCCATCCACGTCATTAAGGTCAACTCTACTTTGAGGAGGCAGTTCTTCCCCGGTCATCTTCTGAGTGCCTTCCAACCTGAGGGCCTCATCTTCCAGCACTGTATCAGACAATGATCAGCTGCTATTCATAAGGTTTTCACTGTCTAAGTTTTTTCAGAAGTAGACTGCTATGTCCTTCTTTCTAGTCTGTCTTAGTCTTGAAGCTCAGGTGAAACCTGTTCATCATTTGTGACCCTGCTGGTATTTGAATATGGTAGCATAGCTTCCAGCATCACAGCGACATGCAGCCCCCACAGTACGACAAACGAACAGACGTGTGGGGGATCAGTGACCTACACACTTCGAAATGCAAATGTTGGTCTTCATCTTTTTTGGCCAATCTGACTATCGATCAGTCTCTCCTTCTTGAAGCTCACTGTCTTCGTTTACGTCTTACCTCACTGGATGCTCCTTTTCCCGCTTTGCTAGTTCTTCCTCACACCCTGACTGTAAATGTTGGAGTGACCCAGGGCTCAGTTTCAGACTACCTGGCTTCAAATACCATCAATAGGCCAACTCCCAAATGTTTATCTCCAGCCCAAACTACTCCCCTGAACTCTAAACTCATATATCTAACTGCCTACTCATTGTCTTAAATTGGATGTCCAATAGTGATCTCCATATTAATGTGTTCAAAACAGACTCCTTGATTCACCAACAGCACCACTGGCAACCTGGCTTTTCTTTGGCTTCCCTATCTCTTATATTCTCTATTCATCAGCAAATTCTGACAGCGTTTCCTTAACATACATCCAAAACCTGACTGAATCTCATGACCTCTTCTGCTACCTGTGACACCAGCCATCATCGTTCTCTCTCACCTGGACTGTTACAGTGGCCTCTGTTTGTTTTCCCTGTTCCCACCCTCATTCCCCACAGTTCATTCTCTCTTTTTTTTCTCTCATAACGACCCTATAGGACAGAGTAGAACTGCCCCATAGAGTTTCCAGGGATGACTGGTGGATTTGAACTGCTGACCTTTTGGTTAGCAGCCAAGCTCTTAACGACTACGCCACAAAGGCTCCTCCACAGTTCATTCTTACTAGAGAAGCCAGGCTGATCATTGCAAAATCCCAACAGCTTTCCATCTTACTCAGCACAAGCCAAGACTTTAAAAGCCCTAGTTATCTGCTCCCATTTCTTCTCTAATTTCATCTCCTCCACCTCCCCATCATCTGCTCCACACTGGCCACATTGACCTCCTCATGTTTCTTGAACCCACTAGGGACACCCTTGCCTCTGGTCCTTTGCACTTTCTGTTCTCATTGTCTGGAATGCTCTTCCCCCAGATATCAGTAACTCAGTGCCTCAGGTCTCTGCTCAGTTGTTACCTGATGGGAGAGACCTTATATAACCACATTTAGAAATAGCTACTCTACACTTTCCTTCCCTCACCCCACACTGCATTTTTCCCTTACCCTATTCAAATTCTCTCCATAGAACCTGTCACTAATTGACATAATTAATTTTTACTTGTTAACTTCTTTGTTGCTTGTCCTCCCCCACTAGAATGCAAGCTCCACGAAGTCGGAGACTTGGTCTTTTTTGTTCATTGCTTCATCCCCTAAGCTAAGCAGTGCCTGGCACCTCGTGGGCATTCTTAAACATTTGAGGAATGAATGAATGAATGGTCAGCTAGATTGAAAACCTTTGCTATTCAACATTGTTTTTATATAACAATATAATTTGAATAATTCTTTGAAGTGGTACTAACAGGATTTCACAAGCAACTCATGATTTGCAAAACTGACTACTAAACTGCAGGATTTGTAATTGGAACTTCAAATTATACATGATTGCTCCTCAGGGCTCTTAATAAAACAGCTCTCTTTATGTAAACATGGCCTGGCTACTGCAGAGTCTGTTAGGCATGGTGTCATCATAGAATATTTACGCCCTCTTTTAATGAGTCACTAGTGGTGGACTCGTCCATCGTGTTTTTTGTTTACCCTTAACTATGGAACATTTATATATCCTTCCATCAGAATAGAAGTCATGCTAGAAATGAATCAATTTTGAAATATGCGTTGCCTTTGTACATTGGACACCCCATCCTGCAATTTGTTTTCAGCATTTGCTTCCCTCACCAGCACCAATCTTTTCTTTCTCTTTTCTCTTCTTCGCCTCCCTCCCACCCTCTTTATTATATTTTTTATTGAAGGCTGAGATGAGCCAGTTGCTGCATCATGGGCCCATTACGCTTCCTAACAATTCCATTTGCACCTTATTGTTTGTCTTATTGCTGGAAAATTCAGGTGATTCATCATGCCTGAAGAAGCACCTGATCCCAATTCCCCTGGTGTCATGATCACTATGTGACAGGAATACCGTGAGCGGGGATGGCTTTCAGAATCTCAGAGGCCAAGGTGGTAACTCTTTGGGGACTTTTAGTTTCTCAAGTATTGATGAGTTCCATTTTGTAATGCTCTTTCTCCCCCTCCCTCTTCTTTGCTATCCTTCAACAGCCCTCTGAGCCTGGAAAAGGGAAAGAAGTTGATAGAGGACATAGCACATCTCCTGAAGGTGCCGATCAGCAACTTTGCAGATATCAGGTGAGTACCTGATGTGAGGGCTTTAGGTTTTATTCTTTTCTCACATTGTGTTTGGTTTCATAAATTGGTTTGTGAAGGAAAGAAGATTGTGTCTGTGGTTTTGTTAATTATATCAGAGTGAAACAGTTTATAAAGGAAATGAAAGGAAAATTCCAGTGGGCTTTGGTAAGTTATTTAAATACAGCTGAAACCTGAGTTTAATTATAAAAATTATAATCTCTTGAAAGAATGGCATCCAACTAGGCAGAGGTTCTCAGCCCTGGCTGCACATTAGAATTGTCTGGGAGGCTTTTAAAAATTCTGATGCCTAGGCCCCACCCCATTGCAAATGATCAGAATCTCTGGGGATAGGGCCTTCAGTGAAAGTGCTGTCAGCATTTACTGAATGCCTGCTGTGTACACAGCCCAACTATTGCCTCTAATGAAAACTCAAGATACCGCTTCAGCCCTACTAGGATGGTTATTATCAGAAAAATGGAAAATGACAGGTGTTGGTGAGGGTGTTGAGAAATTGGAACGCTCGTGCATTGCTTGTGGGATAGTAAAATGGTACAGCTGCTGTGGAAAACAGTTTGGCTGTTTCTCAAAAAGTTAAACATAGAACAACTGTATGGCCCAGCAATTCCACTCCTAGGTATAAACTTAGAGACTTGAAAACAGGGATGCAAACTAACACATGTACACCAATGTTCATTGTAGCACTATTCAGAGTAGCCAAAGGGTGGAAACAACCCACATGTCCGTCAGTAGATGGATAGATAAACAAAATGTGGTATATACACACACAATGGAATATTATTCAGCCATAAAAAGGAATGAATTTCTGATACATGCTACAGCATAGATGAACCTTGAAAAAATTATGCTAAATTAAATAATTTATATACAAAAAGACAAATATTGTATGATTGCACTTATGTGACCTATCTAGTTAGGTAAATTCATACAGATGGAAAGTGGATTAGAAGTGAAGGGGCTGGAGGGATGGAGAGTTATTGTCTGATGGGTGTCTACTTGGGGTGATGAAATGTTGTGGAGTAGATGGTGGTGAAGGTGGTACAACACTGTGAGTTTAAATAATGCCACCTTAAAAACTGTTAGGATGGCAAATTTTGTGTTATAAGTATTTTACCACAATAAATCTAAAGGGGTTTAGATGACATGGGTGGCTCTGCAGCTGAGTGGAGGGAGCAGAGGCTTTGCGATCTGAAAGCGCTTAAGTTATTTTAGCCCTATAAGCTTCTTTCTTCATCTGTAACCTGAATATAACAACTACCGTGAAGGCCTTAGAGAGATTAAATGACATAATGCGTAAGGGGCCAGGAGGCACCCAATGAACGGCAGCTCCTTTCACATTTCTTGAACAGTAAATAGAAAGCTTGAGAAAGCTCACATACATAGATGACACAAATTGAAGAAATTCATTGACATAATCAGCGTACAGCTGTGGGCTGAGTTAGGTAGATGCACATTTGGAAACCCTGGGTTTGGAGATAAGTTTTGAAAGAAGTGCATAACTATAAAGAATAATGAGGAGTCTGCAAAACATATTTTAACATGGATGAATATGGAGGATGCGAGTGAAATAAGTCAATCACAAAAAGACAAATATTGTATAGTCTCACTATTATAAAAAGTCAAGAATAGATATACACACAGAAAGCAAAGTTCTTTGATGGTTACCAGAGATGGGAAGGAGAGGGAGGGGGAATCACTTTCTAGATAGTAGAGACTTGTTACTTGTGATGATGGGAAAGACAAGACCAAACATGGGTGAAGTCAGCACAACTTGACCAAGTTAAATAAAGACACGAAGCAGTCCATGAGAAAAAGGGACAATTTAGGTAAATGCTCTAACATATACAATTTGCAACAACAGTAAAAACAACCAAAAATATGTATATGGTTACATGGGTAGACATGAATGTGTATATGTGTATAGAAAGGCACATGTGAGTAAATGCACCTGCATGTATAGGTGTATCTGTAGACATATGAATATACACATTTGAGTGTGCTGCATATATACCCACATATGTAACAAACGACATACGAGGCACAGTTACGAAGTCTTCCTAGACATATCCAAACAACTCGCAGGATTGGTTTACTGGATTAAAAGGCTTTGAGACCATAACCTCAAGGGACAACTTAGTCATTTGGCATAATATATTTCACAAAAATAATGCTCTACATCCTAGTTTTGTGAGTAGCCTCTGGGGTCTTAAAAGCTGCTGAGCGACCGTCTAAGATACAGCTATTGGTCTCTACTCATGTGGAACAAAAAAGAATGAAAGAAATCAAAGACTCTCGGAAGAAACTAGTCCATGGGACTTGTGGCCCACACAAACCACAACCTCTTCTAACCTGAGACCAGAAGAACTAGATGGTGCCCAGCTACCACTATCAGCTGTTCTGACTAGGGACACAATAGAAGGTCCTAGATAGAACAGGAGAAAAATGTAGAAGAAAACTAAAAAAAGGCTAGACCTACTGGACTGATAGAGACTAGAGGAACCCCTGTGACAATCGTCCTAAGATAACCTTTGAACTTGGAATTGAAGCTATTTCTGTATAGCCGTATAATAGATTGGCTCATAAAATAAAAAATGTCACCCGTGAGTAATGTGCTCCCTTAAACAATTAACTATGTGAGACCAAACAGTCAACATTTATCCAAAAGCAAAGATGAGAAGGCAAGGAGGGGAGGGGAAGCTAGATTAGTGGAAACAACAAACACAATGGAAATAATGAGAATGCTGACACATTGTAAAAATTGTAACCAATGGCATGGAGCAATCTGTATAAATTTTTTATAGGAGAACCTAATTTACTGTGCAAACTTTTACCTGAAACACAATAAAATATTACTAAAAAAAAGGACTGTCATGTGAGAGATGGCAGACATGTAGGCAGGGGCTAATTCAGGAAGGGCCTTCAGGGCTGTTGTAAAGAGTATGGATTTTATTCTGTGTGAGGGGAAACCACTGGAGAGTTTTAGTCAGGAGAGTGTGTCATCTGATATGTATTTTTTAATCCCTCCCTCAACAGCAAAAAGACTAAAACCAAATTAAAAAACGGTCAAAGGACTTGAATAGACATTTCATCAGGGAAGGTACACTAACAGTCAACAAGCACATGAAAAGATGCTCAGTCATTAGTCATCAGGGAAATGCAAATCAAAACACAATGAGATCTCACTTCACTCCCACTAGGGTGGCTATGATCAGAAAACTGGAAAACAACAAGTGTTGGCAAGGATATGGAGAAATTGGAACCCTTGTGCATTTGCTGGACTGTAAAACGGTGTAGCCACTGTGGAAAACAGTCTGGCAGTTCTTCAAAAAGTTAAACATAGAATTACCATCTGACCTAGCAATTCCACTCCTAGGTATATACCAAGAGAACTGGAAGCAGGAACTCAAACAAATATCTGTACACCAATGTTTACTGTATCATTATTCACAATAAAAGGTGGAAACAGCCCAGGTGTCCAACATCAGATGAATGGATAAACAAAATATAGTATATACATACAACGGAATATTATTAAATCATAAGAAGGAATGAAGTTCTGGTACATTCTACAACATGGATAAGCGTGAAAACATTATGCTGAGTGAAATAAACCAGACATAAAAGATCAAATATTGTACAATCCTACTTAAATGAAATATCTGGAACAGGAAATGCAGAGACCACAGTTGTTAGTGGTCTCCAGGGTGGCGATGGGGGGGAAATGGGGAGGTATTGCTGAAAGAGTTCCGAGTTCCTGTTAAGGGTGATGAAACCATTTGGAAGTGGATAATGGTGATGGTTGCACAACTTGGGGAACATAATTAATGTCACTGAATTTTACATGTAAAAACGGTTGGAATGGCAAATATTTTGGTTATATATATTTCACCACAATATAAAAATTGTTTAAAGATCCCTCCAGCTGCTCTGAGAATGAATTATAGGGACAAGAGTGGAGGCATCAGTGACTCCAGAGCCTCCTGGTTTATTTTCACCAATTGCTTGTGAATAAGCCTTTGTCAAATTGCATCCCTTTCAATGAAGAATTGCATACCATGTCTACACACTCAGCACTGCCCCTCCATAGTGCCCCCCTTTCAGAGGTGGCCTGGCTTTAGAAATCAAGGATTCAGGCCTAAGCCCAGCTCAGGAAGGAGAAGCTGGGGTGGCAAGTTAGCCTGAGGATGTGAGCAGTAAGAACTGATTCTGTGTGTTTCAGAGGAAGAAGAAGGTGGTTTCCTGAGCATGCTGACACCCAGGTCCTGCTAAGCCAGACCCCCTGGTAGATTCAGCTACAGTGTCACCTCTCCTTGAGGCCCTGAGAGGAGGGTTAAGTGCTGTTCTGATGGGATTATTCTCATGGGTTCTGTGCGGCCTTCCAGTACCCTAACACATCATTAGTTATTTGCTTTCTTTCACCACAAGACAGTAAGTTCCTTGAGGACAGAGAAACCCTTAGTCCATATTTGCATCACTTATACCTCTCACAGGAGTCCCTCCATGGCACAAACAGTTAAGTGCTCCACTACTAACTGAAAGGTTGGCAGTTTGAACATCGGCGGCACCTCTGAAGACAGGCCTGGCGATGGGCTTCCGAAAGGTCACAGCCTTGAAAACTCTATGGAACAATTCTACTCTGCACACATGGGGTCACCATGAGTTGGAATCGACTTGCTGGCAACTAACAACAACACACCTCTCGTAGTGACTGCATGGACAGATGCTTCATCAGTGCATGCTTGATGGGAGAGTCTATTGGACAACATGGACTGGTCCTCTCGATCACCCAAATCACACCCCTGTCCACCTCCACCAACAACTGGAATGTCCATTTCTTACCCTTCACTCGAAAAATCAGAGACATGTAATGTGGTCACCCGTCTGTCAGTTTGTCACACTGTTATAGCTTATGTATTGCTGTGATGTTGGAAGCTATGCCACCGGTACCAGCAGGGTCACCCATGATGGACAGGTTTCAGTGGAGTTTCCAGACTAAGAGAGACTAGGAAGAAAGTCCTGGAGGTCTACTTCTGAAAATCAGTCAGTGAAAACCCTAAGGATAACAACAGAATATTGTCCGGTATAGTGCTGGAAGATGAGCCTCCCAGGTTGGAAGGCACTCAAAGTATACAGTGGTTGCAACAATGGACTCTAGCATACCGATGAGCATGAAGATGGCTCAGGATGAGGCATTTTGTTCTGTAGTACGTGGGATTGCCATTAGCTGGAGTCGACTCAATGGCAACTAACAACAGGAAGCACTTCTTCTGTAGCTCTGAGAAATTCACCTACTGGTGCCAAGTCTTATGCTGCTGCTGAATGAATGGTGAGTGAACGAATGAATGCCTCTTTTGTTAAAAATTAGAATTTTGAAAATAATTTTATTGTGCTTAAGGTGAAAGTTTATGGTGCAAGTTAGTTTCTCATTCAAAAATTTATACACAAATTGTTTTGTGACATTGGTTGCAGTAAAGATCAGGATGTTGTAGGGGAAACTTGGAGGTGGTCGATGAGAAGAGTTGGCGCTGCAAGGCGGCCCTTGCGAGTACCGCTGAGGGCGCGGCACTGCGCTCACAGGACGCTGTCACAGCTCGGCCCGCTGTTAGAACGCGGGACGAGAGAGGAATCACTTGAAGCAGCTTTAGAATAAAATTTTCTCGGCCCCATTTGGGACTGCATTTATTGAATTTTCATGTTTTTCTTTTAGCGAAACCCTTCTGTGGTGATTTCGCAGCAAACGAAACACGGGTTCAAGTACACTGGCGGCCTTTTGACTGGCGGCTGCCCACCTTGCGATGTTTTAGGATTCCCCTCTCCCTCATCAGCCCCTCTGCCGCTATTTGTATAAACTGAGGTATGTCTGCATAGTGATCCCAAGAGGAAGGGCCAGACAGCGCTGCTGCCCAGCCTGCACTTGGTGTTGTTGAGATAGTGGTGGCTTAGGACATGGGCTTTGGGAGAGGATAAGACGGGGGGCGGAGGAGTGCAGGGGATCAGGAAGCTCGGTGGCTGTCCAAGGTGAGCACCTCCTGGGTAGTGTGGGAGGATGGACCAATAGGTGTCCATGCCCCACCTTCTTCCTTCTGCCATCTTGTACCCGTTTCCTCCTTTCCACTCATTGCAGTACATGTCATCTGGGGATCAGGGACAGATGTGATTCAGAATCTACAGGATAGGCAACCAGTTGCTGTGGAGTTGACTCAGGCTAATGGGAACCCTGTGTGTGTCAGAGTAGAACTGTGCCGCATAGGCTGCTCTTTCGGAAGTAGATCGCCAGGACTTTCTTTCAAGGCACCTCGGGGTAGACTCAAACCTCCAACCTCAACCTAGCAGTCAAGTGCATTAACCATTTGCCACACCCAGGGAGTCCAGAAGAGATGTAACTGGGTCACCGACTGTAGCAGGCTGGAAGCTGACGGTGGCCAAGATGTGCTTTGTCTTCCACACTGTCTAGGATGGATCTCTTGTGGCAAACAAGTACACTCATTACCCACATTGATATCGCACAATTGAGATTTTTAAGGAAACAAATTGGATTTCTTTTAAAATGTCCATGGCTTTTATTTGTAGTTATGTTAAAGTGTTTTGGTACTATTAAAGGAAGGTGAAGAGAATATGACATGGGATTTAAAAGGTTGAGAGCATCATTTTGTCCTAGGGTCCCAGGAGCTCAGTGCCCTGATGCACAACTCATCTCCTCAGGCCATGCCCCTGCAGATTTCTGTACTGCCCATCTCTGTCCTCCCTCTCCCCCAACCGCATCGGTGGTTAGGCTTTATTTCTCCCATTCCTCCCTATAAAGATGACTGAGTTTTCATGAACTAAACTATCCTTTCTTCCCAGTCATTTAGCCCAAACAAGTCCCATTAACCTTTTCAGAGATTGTTGGCAAAACGGCAGGAATGTCAGACCCGTTAGTCCTTTTGACTGGGACACTTTGGGTGTACGTTCATTTAAACCCAGACTGATTGGCTTTTTCCTTCTGCTACCCTGCTCTTCACCACAACTCTGCCTCTTACTCCTTGTTGCAATCCTTCCCATACCAGGATTTCCACTGTCTGAAGACTAACTGGGAGTCCATAAGGCCTTTCCAGAGAGTGCTTTCTAGCCTCTCTAAAGGGCAGGCCTGAACTTGCCAGCTGAGCTAGCTGCCCAAATAAATCTTTTGTAAATGTCTCTTCCCTGCTCCGAAAGCTCTGGTGGCTTTCTATTGTCTGCTAAATCCAATTCGGCCTCCACAACCGTCTTTTAAAACCTTTGGGAATCTGGTCCCCAGCTGGCCTCATGAGTAGGCCACACGTGGACCTTCTGTGGGCCTTCCCTCGTGGCCTTGCCCCAACTGGAATTGTTGGCTAGCTTCTCCTGCTCATGTTTAATCCCACTCATACTTCAAAGCTGAAGTCTGATCCTTGCTGGCTCCAAAGCCTTCTCTGAAGCCCCCAGTGTTGGCCATTTGTAGTCTTTACCACACTGCTGGGCCCTTAATTGTTGTGTGTGTGTATGTGTGCACATGTGTGGACATGTACGTAGAGACATAGGTGCATGTGAGAACGCGTGTACATGTGTGTATGTGTGTAGTTGTTGATGTGTATCAGTTTTGCCCCTCCCAAGCCATGCATATTATCGCCCACAGCCAGCACAGTGATGGGCACACAGGTGTTCAGGATACACAGCTAGCCTGGGGAACTGACTTTAGCCGTTCAGCTGTGGCCCCGTGGGAGGGCTTGGAGTCGGAAGGAACTGCATGTCTGGTTGGCAGCAATATTCACTTGGCGCTGCATTTAAGAATACATCGTCAGACTGCTCATTGTTCCAGAGAAAGGAAAAAAGGCCAACACGTTAGCTGCCACTTTCAGATATTGTCTGCATTTTTATGGAAGTACCAGTTATGCTTAATATGTTTTGTTAATGGTTATGTAGCTGTCAAATAAATTCCATTATTTCTTATTACATCATTAGAGACCATTAAAATGGCATTAGCATGCTGATGTAATTATGCAAGCAGACGTACAATGACTACAGTTATGATTTTATAATCTAATTACGGCTGTCCTCGGCGCTGATGATTGATTGTTGGGCTGCTTTCACTGTGTCTCAGTCAGGTGGACAGTAGTTCTGGGAAGAGAAATTTAAAAAAATGACATTTCTAAGTGCACTCGACTCCCTGGCTCGGTGGGGCTCCAGTGTCAACTTCGCTTCTAGACATGCTTCGGCTGAGCCTCCAAATCAGCCGCATGAAGGACTGGATCAGCGGAGGGCACTCCAGGGCGGACAGTCTAATTCTATGATCAATCTTCATGTGTTCACATGACGCAAGGCGCAGTTGAGCTCCTTATCAGTGTGGTTTACTGAACTGATGAATACAGTGCTCTTGTTCTTCAGGATAGTGACTGAGGATGCAGAGGTGGGAATTCACCACCCTTATACTGCCCATTAGGATCTCTAGGTGCCCCCGCAGCTCCAGCGCTGGAGAAATCCCAGCCAGGCTGAGGCTCCTGGCTCCCTCCTCCCTGTCCCTCCGCTCTCCCACCCCCACATACTCACTCTCCAAGGGAAAAAGGGACCTTGGAGTTTGGAGGCTTCAGGAGGTATGTTTTCAGTGTAGCCAAAAGGCAGAATTGTGACAATTTGTCACTTGTCTCTATGCATCAGATTTATGAAGACATTAACTAGTAAATGGGATGAATGATGAGCACTGCCCTTAACTCACTGGGGTGACTCTACTATTTTTTTCTCTTGCTGAAATGGTTACAGGACCCTGGGTAATTCGGCACACGTGCTGGGGCGGTGCAAACTCACAATGGTAGAGGTTATGCTTGGTGTTAAGGAATGAATTGTGTCCCCCAAAAGTGTCTGTCAACTTGGCTAGGCCATGATTCCCAGTACTGTGTGATTGTCCTCCATTTTGTGATCTGATATAACCTTAGCTTCTATGATGTCAATGAAGCAGCATTAGAGGCAGTTATGTTAATGGGGCAAGACACAATCCTTAGGATTAGGTTGTATCCTGAGTCAATCTCTTTTGAGATATAAAAGGGAAAAGCAAGCAGAGAGGAGAAAGGCCTCATTACCACCAAGCAAGAAGAGCCAGGAACGGACCCTGGGGTGTAGCACTGAGAAGCTCCTAGACAAGGGGAAGATTGATGACAAGGACTTTCCCCTAGAGCCTACTGAGAGATAAAGCCTTCCTCTGGAGATGACTCCCTGCATTCAGACTTCCTAGACTATGAGAAAATAAACTTCAGTTTGTTAAAGCCCTCCACTTGTGGTATTTTTGTTATAGCAGCACTAGATAACTAAGACCCTTGGGGTAAATAAATATCGCTCCAAGCCAAGGGTCTCAGCAGTAAAACATAGGAAAACTACAGTAGGACCGTGGTAAATGGTGTTTGAAACCTGTACTTAATGAATCATTTGCCTGTAGATTGTGCTTACAAGTAGATATTGCTGTATTGTTTTACCCTTGTTAAAGATTTGTTGACTGAGCCTTAAGAAAGCAAAAAATGATCCTTTCTTCCTGGAAACAGGAGTGATGGCTGTTTCTTCAGTGACTGAAACACACACACACACACACACACACGCACAGAGGCCCTGAGTGGTGCAAATGCTTAATGTGCTTACTTGCTGCTGCTACTGAAAGATTTGGGGTTTGAGTCCCCCCAGAGACACCTTGGAAGAAAGGCCTGGCTATCTACTTCCGAAAAATCAGCCATTGAGACCCCTATGGAGCACAGTCCTACTCTGACACATATGGAGTTGCCATGCCCATTTAGTCTCTTGTGTCTACTTGAGCTAAAAGACACATTCCTCACAAGTATCACTTTATGTCCCACAGTCCAGTGCAATCCCTGTCTGAAGAGTTGGCCTCGGAAATTGTTTTAGTTCTGGGCCAATAGAGAATCCAGGGGCCATGCTTTCTGGGGTTCCTCCAGTCTCAATCAGACCATTAAGTCTGGTCTTCTTACCAGAATTTGAGTTCTGCACCCCACCTTTGTCCTGCTCCATCTGAGACTCTCTGTTGTGTTCCCTGTCAGGGTGGTCATTGGTGGTAGCCAGGCACCATCTAGTTCTTCTGGTGTCAGGCTGATGAAGTCTCTGGTTTATGTGGCCCTTTCTGTCTCCTGGGCTAATACTTTCCTTGTGTCTTTGATGTTCTTCATTCTCCTTTACTCCAGGTGGTTGGGACCAATGGATTCATCTTAGATGGCTGCTTGCAAGCTTTTAAGACCCTAGATGCCACTCAGTAAAGTAGGATGCAGAATATTTTCTTAATAAGCTTTGTTATGCCAGTTGACTTGGATGTCCCCTGAAAGCATGGTCCCCAGACCCCTACCCCTGCTACTCTGTCCCTCAAAGTGTTTGACTGTATTCAGGAAACTTCTTAGCTTTGGATTAGTCCAGTTGTGCTGACTTCCCTGTAGTGTGTACTGTGCTTCCCTTCACCTAAGATAATTCTTATCTGCTATCTAATTAGTAAATAACCCTCACCCTCCCTCCCCACCCTCGTAACCATCAAAGAAT
>NW_004443956.1:23573162-23584485 GCF_000243295.1 Trichechus manatus latirostris | reverse complement strand
TTTTTGCAAATTCCCTAAACTTCTCTTTATCTGGAAATGCCCTAAGTTTGTCATCATATTTGAGAGACAGTTTTGCTGGATATGTAATTCTTGGCTGGCAGTTTTTTCCTTCAAGCCTTTATATATGTCATCCCATTGCTTTCTTGCCTGCATGGTTTCTGCTGAGTAGTGTGAGCTTATTCTTATTGACTCCCCTTTGTAGATGACTTTTCATTTACCCTTAGCTGCTCTTAAAATTCTCTCTTTATCTTTGGTTTTGGCAAGTTTCATTCTAATATGTCTTCATGACTTTCTTTTGGGATCTACCTTACGTGGGGTTCAATGAGCATCTTGGATAGATATCTTGTCATCTTTCACGATACCAGGGAAGTTTTCTGCCAACAAATCTTCAACAATTCTCTCTGTATTTTCTGTTATCTTCCCTTGTTCTGGTACTCCAATCACTCATAGGTTATTCCTCTTGATAGAGTCCCACATAATTCTTAGGTTTCCTTCATGTTTTTGATCCTTTTGTCTGATTTTTCCTCAAATAAGTTGGTGTTAAGTGCTTTATCTTAAGTCTCACTAATTCTGACTCCCATTGCCTCAATTCTGCTTCTATGACTTTCTATTGAATTGTCTGGTTCTGACATTTTATTGTAATCTTCTGGATTTCTGATTGCTGTCTCTCTGTGGATTCTTGCAGCCTGTTAAATTTGTCATTATGCTCTTCTCTAATCTTTTTAATTTCCTCTATTGCGTGTTTTGCATTTTTCTTAATTTCCTTCCTAATTTCTTGAAGAGTTCTGTATATTAATCTTTTGTATTCTGCCTCTGGTAATTCCAAGAAATTTTCCTCCTGTGGAAAATTTCTAGATTCTTTATTTTGGGAGCTTGCTGAAGCCATCATAGATTGCCTCTTTATGTGATTTGATGTTGACTGTTGTCTCCGAGCCATCAATAAGTTATTATATTTATTTATTTTATGTTTTCTTACTGTGTCTTAGCTTCTTGTTTTGTTTTGGTGGCCTGATAGGCCGCTTGTATGAGCTAGTTTTATTATTGGCACCTTTGAAACTCTAATGTCCTGTCACTGAGTGATTAGATCAGTTACTAGGTATGTGAGCTCAGGAGTCTGCCCACTCCTCCTGTATGGATTCAGCTCAGGTGCCCAGGTAGATAGCCACCAATTGTGTGGTGTAGGCTGTCACGTACAGTCCTAGACAGGTATGTGTAATTTGGTGTTAGGCACAGGCATCTGGCTGCAGCAGGAGGACACACTCAGAGCAAGGAAGGGGGCTGATGGCTGCCCCCGAGTGTCCAGGAGGAAGGTGTATCCCTGTTCCTTAGAGCATGTAGGTGGGTGAGTTTTGCAGCCAGACTATGAGCACCTAATGCTGTTGGCTGTAAGGTCTGGGGGGCACCTCTTATTCATTGTCCCCTATCACATGTGGCTAGGTGGCGAGGGTGGAGCCGCCAGTCCTCAGGCCCCTGATGTGGGTAGGTGAAGACCCTGCTTAATGATGGGCAGAGCAGTGGCAAATGTCAAGAACCTGCCACTTCACAACTGAAGCAGTTGAAGTTAGACTTCTGTTATATATCCTGTTCTACTGAGGTAATGAGGGCCTACGCTGTTGAGATGGGCCCACACAAGTCTATGCTGGGGGAAAGGCACTCAGAGTCTGTGGATCCCTATTGCCTGTGCCTAGGCAAAGGAGCTGATCCTACCCTTGGTTCCTGGCTTAGGGGAACCAGCAGTTTATTTTTTCCCCATTTGTTAATTTGTTCACTCTCCAAGGCAGGTAGAATGGCTCCCGGCACGTGATGGATCCTACTTCTGGCCCAGGGGACTCGGCAGTTGCTGAAGCTGGTCTGGTACCCGGTGTGGAGCAGGGAGTGGGGAGGTAAATGGGAGACAGGTTTTTCCCTAAGGGGGGTGTTTTTGATTCGTGTGGTAGGCCATATGCAATTGCGAATCTTTCACTGGATCAAGGGCTGCTTCTCACTCTTTCTGCACAGCTGTGTAGACTCTCTGGCGTGGGTCTCTCCCCGTGCAGAAAACGCGCCTCCCGAGCTCGGCTGGTAGCCTACCTCGCGGTTCACCCCTGAGCTGATTAGGCATGAAGGGCTCAGGCTCTCTCTGGGTCAGGTCTGGCAACTCCTCACTGCTTCCTAACTGTCTCTCCCTCCCCCTGCCACTCAGTCCAGTTCCTCAGCTCTGCCTTTGATGTTCAGGGCTCCCAGATTGCCATATATAATTGAATCACTTATTTTTTGGGTCTTTGTTGTAAGAGTGTCTGCCAGAAGCATCTGACTACTTGCCATCTTGGCCCTGCCTCCTGCTCCTAATTTTTAAGGGAACATTTTTATTTTTAAAAGCTTTTAACTAATTCAGTTATTTATTTACTTAATTTTTAAACACCGTGTGGGTTGAACTGTGCAACAGAAAATACATCCTAGACGGTCTTTTGTCCTTCGAGAATGAGAGACTTTCTGCTTCCTGGTGAGAACATGTATACATTGTGCTGGCATAATAAAGGGTTGCTGATGACCAGTCCTGTCACCGATCAGATGTAACAGGGAAATAATTGTTTTGAGAATTTAAAACTAAGCAAGTGCTTTGAAAGTTTGAAGGCAAAGCATAAATATTAAATCATTAAATATGAATATTAATATTTAATATTAAACATTAAAATGGTGTTTTCCTCCAAATAGTCCATGAGAAGAACAGTGCAAGGCAAGGCATTCCCTAATGACAAGAAGGTATTCCCAAACTGCACATAATCACAAAGTAATTGCAGATAGGATACAATCTGCACAGCACAGCAATTGTTCAACCCTTTAAGAAGACAAAAGTATCATCAATAACTATGTTTTGGTTAAGGCTTATGTTATGTGAAATTATCTTGCAATAACTTTGCAAACCTTTGTTTCCTCACGCATCCAAATAGGAATTTTATCTTGTTCTTCTTCCTTTGTAAGCCCTCAATTTAGATATTTTGGAAAGTCATTGCCTAATGTTTGGGACACAGGTATATACAATTGTACAGAAAATATGATAATGGGAAGCATGCTTTAGAAATATATGGATGCATTTTTTTTTTATATACATGGGCTTCTAGAATTTTTTTATCCTGTTTCTTTCAAATCTGAATAAGATGGAATGACGTATGTAAAGATAATTCTGTAGCATCCAGAAGTAAACTCTCAACATTTAATTGAGGCTGGGATTAGCCCAGTACTGAACAGACTTTGGGACAGCTAATGGAAAAGCCTGGGAAGAAGCTAGTGATCCTTGGAAACAATTCAGTGGTAGTAGCAGTTCTAGGGAAAGGAAGGATACACAATATGGTTCTTGATCAGTAGTAGTTAGGAAAGTACACTGGGAAATGCAGAGTCCAGACTGTACCGATTGTCATAGTGTTATGCAAAGAGCTCTCAACTGAGAGTTAAGAGATAATTATCATAGTTGTAGCACTGATATTAAAACTGGCATAGTTGTGGATAGTACCTTAAATACGACAGGTCTCAATTTATTCACCTATAAAATGAGAGCTTTGCTAGATGACTGACTTTGTGTCTAAACTATGTGATTATGTTATCTGACTATACACTGACATCTATTAACATATTCTGTATGTTGAGAGCTCACCATGGGCCATCTACAGTGCAGGTTCTGGATGTATATCTATAGTACTGAGTGTACATCTCTAGTGCCTAAGCTTGAAAACTAATTTTGGGGCTGATGTAAGAAACCCCTCAAAAACATATACTGTAAAGGAGGCCCCAGATAGCTAAAGCAGTATTGAACAAGAAGAATAAAGTAGGAGGCCTCACACTTCTCATTCTCAAAATTTACTGTACAGTCATGGTAATCAAAATAGTCTGGTACCGGTTCAATGACAGACACATAGACCAATGGTATAGAATTGAGAACCCAGAAGTAAATCCATCCATCTACTTTGACAAAGAGTCAAAGTCCATTCAATGGGGAAGAAACAGTCTCTTGAAAAATGGTGCTGGCAAAACTGGTTATACATATGCAGAAAAATGAAACAGGATCCATACCTCACACCATGCACAAAATCTAACTCAAAATGGATCAAAGGGCTAAATGTTAATGCTAAAACTATAAAGTTCCTAGAAGGTAATATATAATCAAAACTAAGGGACCTAATTTTGGGAATAAATAGCCTACCAAACAAAACTGAAAATGTACTAATGACAGAAGATAAATTAGATAACTGGGACCTCCTAAAAATTAAATACTTATGTCATCAAAAACTTTACCAAGTGAGTAAAAAGAGAACCTACGACTGGAAAAAATCTTTGGCGGTGACATATCTGACAAGGGTCTAATTTCTAAAATATATAGAAAACTTCAACAGCTCAACAACAAAAAGACAAACAATCCAATCAAAAAATGGGCAAAGGACATGAACAAACACTTTTCCAAAGAGGACATTCAGTCAACCAACAATTACATGGACAAATGCTCACAATCATTATCCATTAAAAAAAAACAAAACAAAACCTGTTGCTGTGGAGTCAATTCCAACTCATAGCAACCCTATAGGACAGAGTAGAACTGCCCCATAGAGTTCCGTTAGAGAGATGCAAATCAAAACTACACCGAGATACTATCTCACCCTTGTAAGAATGGCAATGATCAAAAAAATAGAAAACAACAAATGCTGGCGAGTTTGTGGCAGAATTGAAACTCTTATACATTGCTGATGGAATTGTAAAATGGTACAGCCACTATGGAAAACAGTGTGGTGCTTCCTCAAAAAGCAAAAAATAGAAATATTTTATCATCCAGCAATCCTACTTCTAGGTAAATATCCTACAGATATAAGAGCAGTGACACGAATAGACATATGCACACCCATGTTCATTGCTGCATTATTCACAATAGCAAAAAGATGGAAACAACCTAAGTGCCCATCAATGAATGAATAAACAAATTGTGGTACATACATATAGTGGAACATTATACAACTATAAGGAATAATAAGGAGTCTGCAAAACATCTTTTAACATGGATGAATCTGGAGGACATTATGCTGAGTGAAATAAGTCAATCACAAAAAGACAAATATTGTATAGTCCCACTATTATAAAAAGTCAAGAATAGATATACACACAGAAAGCAAAGTTCTTTGATGGTTACCAGAGATGGGAGGGAGAAGGAGGGGAAATCACTTTCTAGATACTAGAGACTTGTTACTTGTGATGATGGGAAAGACAAGACCAAACATGGGTGAAGTCAGCACAACTCGACCAAGTTAAATAAAGACATAAAGCAGTCCGTTAGAAAAAGGGAACAATTTAAGTAAACGCTATAACATATACAATTTGCAACAACAATAAAAACAACCAAAAATATGTATATGGTTACATGGGTAGATATGAATGCATATATGTGTATAGAAAGGCATTGGTGTATCTGTAGGCATATGTATATACACATTTGTGTGTGCTACATATATATCCACATATGTAACAGACCACATAGGGGGCACAGTTATGGAGGCTTCCTAGACATATCTAAGCTACTCACTAGGTTTTATTTACTGGGTTAGAAGGTTTGGGACTATAGTCTTGAGGTACAACTTAATCATTTGGCATAACATAATTCATAAAGATAATGTACTGCATCCTAGATTGGTGAGTAGCATCTGAGGTCTTAAAAGCTGCAAGCAGCCATCTAAGATACAACTGTTGGTCTCTACTCATATGGAACAAAAGAGTATGAAGGAAATCGAAGGCTCAAAGAAGAAACTAGTCCACGGGACTTGTGGCCCACACAAACCACAACCTCTTCTAACCTGAGACCAGAAGAACTAGATGGTGCCCAGCTACCACTATCAACCCTTCTGACCAGGGACATGATAGAAGGTCCTGGATAGAATGGGAGAATAATGTAGAACAAAACTCAAATTTGTAAAAAAATATCGTATCTACTGGAATGATAGAAACTAGAAGAAACCCTGAGACTATCGCCCTAAGATAACCTTTGAACTTGAAATTGAAGCTATTTCTGTAGGTCACCTTTCAGCCAAATAATAGGTTGACTTATAAAATAAACAGTATTACTCATTAGTGATGTTCCCACTTAAACAATTAACTATATCAGACCAAAGATCAACATTTACCCAAAAGCAAAGATGAGAAGGCAAGGAGAGGAAGAGACTGGAGATCAATGAAAAGAGACCAAACAGAAAGGAAATAAGGAGAATGCTGACACATTGTAAAATTGTAACCAATGGCATGGAGCAACTTGTATAAAAAATGTTCAACAGGAACCTAATTCTCTATGTAAACTCCTAAAACACAATAAAATATTATTAAAGTTAAAAAAAACAAAAAACAAACTTATACCGTAGATAAAGAAATCTTCTTTTCCTGTAGGCCTCAAATTATGTTAAGCCAGAGACAGTAAGTCTGTCTGTTAAATCATGATGGTTTTGTCTAGTGACTTTGGGACGTTTTTAATGCTTTGTTTTTCCTAAATCAATACTGAGTAAGATACAGAGTAAACAGCTCACTAATTGCATAGCCCACTAGGTGCAAAAAGTTAATGTAGAAAGATTTCTAAGCTATAGGTAGTATTATGAGAAAATGTCTCAATATGACTGCAGCAATGTAGGCATTTTATACATAGATCTTTCCATGTGCGTACGTATGGTTTGTTTAGATTGGTTAAAGGTAGTTTTAAATCAGTGAATTCTCCAAAATCTTGGTGATATATCTTTCCACAGTCCTTCCAGCCTGAATGAGAAATGACTCCTAATGATAGCGTGTAAGTTTTGTTGCTCCTAGTGTATTCTCCATAGCTGTTAGTTGCACGGAGTTGGTTGCGAGTCATGACGACCTGACTTAGAACAAAACACTGTCTAGTCCTGCACCATCCTCACAGTCATTGCTATTTCAGCGTGTTGTTGCAGCTGTTGTGTTATTCCATCTCATGGAGGGGTTACTTTGTTTTTGCTGACCCTCTGTTTTTACCAAACCTGATGCCCTTTTCCAGATCAGTAAAAAAAGAAAAACCGTTTCCGCTGAATAGATTCTGACTCATAGCAACCCTACAGGACAGAGTAGAACTGCCCCACAGAGTTTCCAGTGAGCGGCTGGTGGATTTGAGTGGCCAACCTTTTGGTTAACAGCCAAGCTGTTAACCACTGTGCCACCAAGCCTCCTTCAGAGGTGTGTCTGTGGAAAATAGTGCTTATAGCAAGCACTGAAACTGCCCCTCTGAGCAGGGGCGTAACAAGGGTAATCAGCACCCAGGGGCAGTCTCTAAACTGCCCCCCTCATTCGAGCACCCAAGGGCAGTCTCTGAGTTGGACCTCCAATTTGAGTGCCCAATTTGCACTCCCCCAATTTCAAAATGAATAGATGTTCATAGCAGCGATCCTTCAACAGAAACGCCTTCCCCCTCTTGTCCAGCTGTCTCAGTCAGGTGCCCTTCATATTTGTGGCACGTCAGAATTTTATTCCGCACCTCATCTGCTGCCGCCTTGGACTTGTGCCCTGGGGGCAAGTGCCCACCCCCACCCCCACCCCCCACGCCTCTGTGTCTGCAGTGCGTGAGGAAGGATGTTGGGCCATACCGGGTTAATAGGAACTGCTTGGTGGCAGCCCCCACCGCCTCCAAGTGGCGCCCTGGACACGTGCCATACCTGCCATACCTTAGATATGCCTCTGTCCTTTTCTGGCAATTGGACTTTCCTGATGATGTGTCCAAAGTAAGTGAGCCAAAGTATCTTCACCCTCACTTCTAAGCATCATTCTGGTTGCATTTCTTCTAAGATTGGTTTGATTGTTCGTTCTTCTGGCAGTCTGTGGTGTATTCAGTATTGTTTACCAACGCCATAATGCAAACGCATCAATTCTTCTTTGGGCTTCCTTTTTCATTGTTCAGCTTTTGCATGCGTATGAGGTGATTGGGTTGGGTGCACCTTAGTCATCAAAGTGACATCTGTGCTTCCTCCACAGGGAATCACATAAAAGCTTTTTTTCAAGTGTTACACATCACTGAAATTTTTCTAGGCTACAGATGTGTACTGTGAAGACTTCCTCTTTAACCAGGATAGGAAATAGAGTCTGGGTTTGTGGGGTCCACCCTTCTGCTCAGCCTTGGCATTTCTTCAGCTATCAATAGGACTAACCTCTCACCACAAGTAGATTTTACTGTCAGAAAATCAGTGGTCCCACAGGAACAATGACTCAGAAAATGACATATGCTCTCTCAAATCTAAAGTAGCTTACTGTAGGATGTGCTAGATGCTGTAGATGACCCTTTTAAGGTCTAGCCTGTAGCTTCCATTTCTACATTGATCATCATATCTGCATCCTGAAGTCACAGGGTCACTAGATTGTTTTCCCCTCAGGTCTTCAACCAAGTCGTTCTAGATGGGAAAGAACTTGCCTTCCACACACAAGACAGTGTAATGTGCATGAGTCACATGAACCTACCCAAGGTGTTCTTTATTTAGCGAGTTAAGTTTATACAAGAGCTCAAAGGAGGACGAGATCCCATTGAACTAGTTAGAGCAGAGAGTTATAGCTTCAATTTGGAGAAAAATCCTATGATGTATCTATTATGTCATTTAATCACCCAAAGAACCTTCTAAGATATGTATTATTGTCTCTATTTTATATTAGCAATGCAATTTTCCAAAATCATCCCAGTAGGAAGTAACAAATACACAATTAGATCACAGGCTTCTTAAGTGGCCATGCTCATGGGTTCTTTCTACCATATTAAATTATAAAATGTGATGAAAATAGTAAGATTATTATTGTATATGAAAGTACTTAGCACAGATGCTAGAATACAGAATATTTTCAATAAATATGTTGAATCTGAATGAGTATCTGAAAGTCAGATAACAAAATCAGTATCTTTGTTACCTTGTTAAACCCAGTTATTCCCTTATAAAAACAAAACAAAAACCAGTTGTCATCAGGCTAATTCTGACTCAGGGCCACCCTATGTGTGTCACAATAGAACTATGCTCCGTATGCTTTTCAATGGCTGCTTTTTTGGAATTAGATTGCCAGAACTGTCTTCTGAGCTGCCTCTTAGTGGGCTTGAACCTCCAACTTTTGTGTTAGCAGCCAAACACATTAACTATTTGCACCACACAGGAACTCCAGTCCCTTATAACTTAGTGTTTATCTTCTTTTGTGTCTGGTTCAATAAGTTCTTCCTTATCTGGAACTCCAATTCTTTATATTGTGTTCCTTTCATTAACCTCAGCAGAGTAGGCAAGTCTATTGTCCTTTGCATGAACAAACCTGTTGCCATTGAGTCAATTCTGACCCATTGAGACCACATGTGTTACTAAGTAGAACTTCATAGGGTTTTCTTGGTTGTAATCTTTACAGAAACAGATAGCCAAGCCTATCTTCCAAATTGCAACTGAGTGGGTTTGAACTGCTAACCTTTAGGTTAGTAGTTGAGTGCAAACCATTTGTGCCACACAGGGACTGGTTTGCATGGCATATGCTAGCCATTTACCAATAAGCAGTTTTCTCAAGCAAAACAAAAACTTGTTTTCTTCCTATGAGCTCTAATCTTAGATGATATAATTACTTCTCAGGGGCTTTGCAAAGCTCTGGACTTTGGGGTTTTTTTTTTTTATTACTATTACCTGATTAAACACAGAATAAAAAACCATTTTGCCAGGAATATGCACATGGGCCTTCTTTGGTTTTTGCCAAATTCATGAAGAACCAGAAGACTAAACAAGATGGTAAAGTCAGCCAAAAAAAACAAACCAGTTGCCATCAAGTCAACTCCGACTCATAGTGACCCCATGTGTTTCACAGTAGAACTGTGCTGCATAGGGTTTTCAGTGGCTGATTTTTCAGAAGTCGATCACCAGGTCTTTCTTCCTAGGTGCCTCTGGTTGGATTTGAACTTCCAACTTTGGTTAGCAGTGTACACCAGGCAGGGCCTCCTAAAGTCAACCAAAGCTATGTTATGTTAGAAGGATGCTATTAGTAACTGCGTGAGTCCCTCTCTCAATACCTTCTCACTCAGATCAGAGCCACCTTCACCGTGGGGTCTCTAACATAGCAGACACTCGGTAGGTGTTGGCGACACTTTCAGGGTAAATATTTCTTGAGGGAGGGACATTGCCACTGAGGATTGTCCAAGGTGGCAGATCCAGCAGATCTACTCTGGAGCCTCTGTATTTACTGCTGTCCTGACTGTCCCTGGGCCATCAGGAAAGGCATGGCGGTGGGTTAAGGGTATCGCTGAAGGATTACTCAGACTGGAATTTTGGGGGGAATCAAGATTCAAACAGTATTGTTTGTAGGAAGTGGGGGGGGCACTCAAAGTAGCTTCCTGAAGCCCCCAGAGTTCTTGTTTCCCCGGGGCGGTGGTGGGGAAGGGGGGGGTTGGGTTGAGGAATGTCACCGGGGTGAACAGTGAGGTGGCAGCCTTCTCCCTATGTGAGAAATTATTTCTGCCACAGAGGTGGGTACATTTTGATAGCAGATTTTGGTTTCTTGGGCCAATTAATGCAAACATTTCAAGAATCTACTGACAATGCCCAGTGTTAAGCAACTCTCTTCCTGTCTTCCCCAAGAAACCATGCTGTGGTAAAGTCAGGATTGGACCATGAGGTTTAGGATAAAAAATTCTGACATCTTGCCAAGTCCTGGAATGTGGGGCTGATTCACCAAGACCACTCCTAAGTTCAATGATTTACTAAGAGGACTCACCTAACTCAGCATATAGTCATACAGCTATGACGTATTATAGCAAAAAGCCGCAAAGCAAAATCAGCAAAGGAAAAGTGCAAGAATCCTTTCTCAGTGGAGTCATGCAGGATGCTCTTAATCCCTCCAGCAAGTTGAACAACATCTGTGAATTGTTTACCAGAGACACTCACGAGAGACTTGGTGCCTAAAACTTTTATTAGGGGCTGGCCACTTAGGAACCTTCTGCCTAGCACATACTAAAATTCCAGACTCCCGTAAGGAAGAGAAGTGTTCAACATAAACCATATTGTATGCACAGTTTAGGCACAGTGAGCCACTCTCAGCATTTAAATAATGGTGGGAACCCTCCCAAAACCTGCATTCCCAGACGACAGCCAAGGGCCAAGCCTGCTTTCTAAGGATGGTGGTCTCAGACCTGCTGTGTTAACTCTTTACTGCACATAAGCCTGGGAGAAAGACTTTGTTTATCCTTGAGTTAAGAGTTGAACAAGTGGAGGAGACTCCGGAAAGATGGCGGTCTAGGCAGAAGCACCACGCCGTCCCTCCACAACAAAGATCCGAAAAACTAAGCCAAACAGAGAATCAACAATCCTGAAACCCT
>NW_004443956.1:23552037-23561013 GCF_000243295.1 Trichechus manatus latirostris | reverse complement strand
ATGTGGGGTTGTTAACCAATGTCATAAAACAGCATGTGTGTTACTGCTACATGAGAAACTATCTGTTCTGTAAGCCTTCACCTGAAGTACAATAAAATATTAAAAAAAAAAAAAAGAGTTGAACAAGTGGATTAGAAGAACATCTTATAGGAGTTTCTTCCCTTTATCAACTCAATTCAGCAACTGTATATATAGGAAAAAACAAAAAGTCCCATCTGTGCAACCAAACCACAGCGCTCAGTGAAGATCCTTGGTGCCAGGGAATCAAAGGGAAGTATCTTAGGGCATGCGTTCTTAGTGGGGCAATATTACCTCCAAGGGAGTGTTTTAGGGGGTTCTCTAGAGAAACAGAACCAGTGATGTGTGTGTGTGTGTATATATGTATGTGTATATATGTATATATTATATATATACCCATACATATAGACATACATATATATATAGAGAGAGAGAGAGAGAGAGAGGTTTACTTCAGGGGATTAGCTCATGTGACTGTGGAGGTTTACAAGTCCAAAACTCTTAGGTCAGGTGGTAGGCTGGTGATTTGTGCAGGCTTGAGTCCCAAGATCTGTCAGGTGACAGGAAGAGTGCAGAATTGAGACAGCAAGTTCTGCCAAAATACCTGTTTATAGTCTGGAGGCAGAACACACCCTAAAGAAATTCCTTTTCAACTGATTAATTGATTACATTCATTAGATTACGTTATGGTAGGTACTTACATTACATTACATTAGATCACATTATGGAACGGCAACTAGACTAGTGTTTGGCCATACCACTGGAAACCGTAGCCTAGCCAAGTTGACGTATAAAATTAACCATTGCAGGGGCCAAAAATGGTTCATGAGGGGTGAAAAATCTTAGATATTACAATGGTTCATGGCCCTCCAAAGGGCCGTAGTACATAAAAAAAAGTACAGAATATGTGTGGTATTAAAATTTCATGGAGGGAGGCTATTAAGAAAAAATGTATAAAGTTTCTTTAGGGGGCTGATAATGAAAAAAAAGGTTGAGAAACACTGTCTTAGACATTAAGAAACCCATTGAGAGAGTGAGCTATGATAGCAGCTTTTGGTTTCTTGGGCTTATGAGTTGACCTGAAGTCACATTTGTTTGTTTTGTGCATTTAGGTATCTCACTGCATTTAAGTAGGATTGAGGAAGGCTCATATTCGTGCCAGTTCCAGTCTCTGGGTCATGTGGTGGGAGTTGACCATGGAGAAAGCACCTCTCTCTCTCTGTGTCACACAGTTGCACAATATTGTCCCAGGTACTGCGGGAGACAGGAAAGAGTCCCTGATATAGTATTTCTGCCCCAGCAATTTGAATGTACCAGTTGCCATGGAGTCCGCTGTGACTCATGGTGACCGCATATGTGTCAGAGTAGAACTATGCTCCATAGGGTTTTCAATGATTGATGTTTTAGAACCTCCAGCCTTTCAGTTAGCAGCCAAGTGTGTCAACTGTTTGCACTACCCAGGGATTTTTCATGAACCAATAAAAACTAAAAAACCAAACCTGTTGCTGTTGAGTCAATTCCAACTCATAGAGACCCTATAGGACAGAGTGGAACTGCCTCATAGGGTTTCCAAGGAGCGGCTGGTGGATTCCAACTGCTGATCTTTTGGTTAGCAGCTGAGCTCTTAACCACTGTGCCACCAGGGCCCCCATGAAGCAATAGGAGAGTAAAATTAAGTGCAAACCAGTATCTCACAACATATATTTGTGTGGTAACAGGTTGTGAAATCTCACACACAGCTCAGAAAAAGTCCTGTTAACAGTTAAGGGTGCTAATTTTGCACGAACAAAAAAGGATCCCTGAGTTGGCTGTCAAAGGGGGAACCCCTTGAGGCTCTTTGAAGTGTGTCCTTGGACTGGAGATGTTAATGCTTGTAGGTTTGTTTACTCACTGGACTGATTGCATTTGCCTTAATTAGTGTGCTTGAGAATACCTTAGAGAAAAGACCTTAGAGAGAGTTCCAGGCTATAGCGAAGGTTACTTCTTTTGAATTCCAGAGAGGACTTTTGATTACTCTTCAAGCTGTTGCTCCAGTCTCCTGATACCTTTGAATCATAATGGTTGCACAGGAATTGACTAGAAGAGACCTCAAAAGTGGAAATATAATGACAAAAAAGTCACTTCACTTTTCAGAAACAGCTTTGTACTCAGATGCTTAAAGTTAAAGGGACAAAAGAAAGAAAATGGAAACGTAGTGGAAGTGGCACAATGGCCCCGCAAATATGCAGTGATTGGAAGCCCTCCTCATTAAGGTCTTTGAAAGCCTCAGAGGAGAGGCACCTGATCACTTCAAGGCAGGTGTATTTCCCAAATGATGAAGAGCTGGGCTAGAATAATAAATACATTAGCTGATGATCCATGTGTGATATGCCACGTATTTATTAGCGACAACTGTGTAGTTTATTCAAGCAAACTCGCTTTGAGGTGTGTCCTAATTCTGTCTGTGGATTTGGTCCAAGCAAAAATAATTTGCGTGTCTTCCCTTTCTTTCCCTGGGCATGTCATCCCTGCCAATCTGGTTCGCTTTGCTAGTTCAGCAGCCTTTTTGCTTAACCTTTTATTTGGAACCTACCCATGACATTGGTGTGATCATAGTTCATAAAGCATTTACTTAGTAATAAAGCATTTACTTAGTCTACTGCCATTCAAGCATGCCCCACATATTGTTGTTGTTGTCAGCTGCTGTTGAGTCAACTCCGACTCATGGCGATCTTCCTTACAACAGAATGAAACATTGCCTGGTCCTGTGCCATCCTCATAATCACCAGCATGTTCAAGTCCACTGTTGAAGCTATTGTGGCAATCCATCTCACTAAGGGTCTCCCATACCCTTGTTGGTCCTCTGCTTCACCAAACATGATGTTCTCCTCTAGCGATTGATCCCTCCTGATGATGTGTCCAAAGCAAGGGAGTTGGACAAATGCTCCATGTACACATCTTTCATATGAAACTGCTGTATTTAGTATAATTAGTACACTTTCCTCATGTTCATTCATCTAGGTGAATGTGTTCTAGAAAAAAGACATTGTCCTTGAGATCTCTTCACTAGGCTCCTGTTTTAGGGAGTCTGCCCCATGTGCTACTTCGGCCCCTTGGGTGGAGTCCAGAATAGATATGTCTTATGCACAGCTCCAACTTTCAGTGAAAGGTGTAATAGCAAGGTTCTAGGGTAGTCTGTTTGCTTCAGAGTTACTTACTTTTAATTGCCCTTTGCCACTTTGCATTTAAAAAGACAGATCAAAATATTATACCCAAGGAAGACTTCAGAGTCTTAAAAATAATGGGTACAAATCTAGTATAATGCAACTCATGGCATCCCTTCAAGCTGGAAACTTTGTCACCACGGTTCTTTAGCACCTTAACAATTGTTCTGGGCTTTTAATGCATTTTTTTCTGCCGCTTTCCTCCTTTTTCTTCCATCATTAAAAAAGAAAAAAAGCCATTTAACTCATCCTAGAAATATTGCGGATCTCCTATGTGCCAGGAACTGTGCTGTGTGCTGGGGTCCCACAGAGCACGAGACACCAGAAGAAGCTGCAGATACCAACCCACCCAGGCTAGAAAAAGAACCCTGGCCTCAGTCTCTGCCACCTACTTCTCAAATTCTCTTCCACTAGAGGGAATGGTAGACTGCAGCTGTTACTCAGCCAGCCTCCCATGGAATACAGTAGCCAGGGTGGGAGGAAAACGCCAAAGGGCTCCGAGCTGGGAACACACGGTAATTCCACAGGAATTTAAATCCTCTCATTCACAAACATCATTTTAACTGGTATGAGTGCGCATGCATACAAGCCCATTGACTGAACTACTTTTTTGTTACTTCCTTGACAAAAACATCTTCTTCTCTTTGGAAAGGACAGCCCTCCCTTCCCTGCACTGTCCTGCCCACTTTTCGTGTCCTGAGCCTTGGGCCCTGCCTCGTGTGTCATGGACGGCAGGCGGTCTCGGAGGGCATTTGCTGGCAGGACAGGTGGGGGAAGAGGGTATTGCCAGGGTCAGCAATCAGCCTGAGAGTTATTTCTTTACAAATACTGTAATTAGCTCATCTCTTGTAAACAGAAGAGAAGAGAGAGGGTGACAGTTTGCAGAATGTTGCAAATGTATGCATGTGTAGAAAAGGAGATGACCTTATGGATGAGGCTACGTTATGGAAATAAAAAAAAAGCAGCTGAAGTACTGACATCCAACAGAGGGGGTAATTAGCCTGCAAATTTTAAGTAATGTATTTAGCAGATCAATATAGGAGATGGTGTATTTTGCACCAGGCATCTTCCCCTCGTATTGTTTAATAGTTTGCTTACCTTGGCTGGAAAAAAAAAAAAAATCCAGCAAAGTAAGATAGGCAGAGGTGATGCAAGATGAAAAGGGTTCAGAATCTTTGTGCTGTTGCAACTTGTATAATCAATCTTACATGTCAAAATTCCCAAGTATTAGTTCCTGCCATTGTGTTATTAACTCTACCCTGACACTCACGGGGTCAGCATGAGTCAGAGTCTACGCCACAGGAACTGCTCTGCCTACATCTAATATTTTAAATATTTGTTTCAGCAAAGTGAGACCATCTTTATCCTCCTTGCTTCGTTCCATGCAGAGAGCTTGTCAGTCTATTTTTTTCCCTCCAGTTTTCATCTTGCCAAAGTGTCCAATATGGCTGTGATGAAATCAGCTGTCAAGAGCTAGAAAGCTTTCTAACCAGCGTATCATTCAGGGCTCAGATGCAAGCATTTGCTTTCACTCAGCTGTTTGCAAACAACCCTGTGATCAGAAGCACCAGAATTTGTTGCAATATAAGGACAAATAGACTTAATATTAGCTTGGCTCCAAGAATCACAGACCAAAAAAGGAGGGAGGGAAGGGACGAATGCCATTTTGATCCCTGCTTTAAGTGGTTGTGTGGTTTTGGTAGAGATATCTGTAGGTTCCTTTGCATGACACTTGCCACCATCATAGACTGACTCTTAAAAATATTTATAAAATAAATTCTCATTTTATTTGGAGAGCTAACAGTTTCTGCCTGTGGATACACAACATGCTGAAGTCCCTGGTTCAGGTTTGCTCACTGAGATGTTTATTTATTGTTTTATTCCTGAAAGCGTGTGGTGGGAAAGCTCATTTTTTATGGGCTCTTGGCACAGGCAGCCCCCGAGCATGCAGCTGAGGGGAACAGGCTGGGCAGGAGAGGGGAGGTGTCTTAAAATGGATCAGCACAGGGATCTCTGAGTGGCTGGCAGGGGATAGGTGAGGGACTGTCTCTGGGAGGTGGAATTTGCAGAAAGCAATTGGCCTTTATTCTTTCTAGCCAGAGCAACACCTGAGGCTAGTGAGTGGGGGCTGATCAGACCAAGAGGGATCACTTGGGGGCCTGATGTGGCCTAATCCTCAGGAGGCATGATGTAATCTACCATATATAATCGATCATAGCCACAAGGTGAGGCCAGTAAGAACCCTGAACCCTACGACTCAGAGGAGCTTCCTGGTTGGTGACCGTGTACAGGAGAAGGTAGCAAGTCCCTCTTTGGGACATAGAAACTCTGTTCTGAGACCCTCCCAGACCTTACTCTATGGATCTCTTCATTTGTATCTTTTTGCTTGTAATAATCTGTAGCCATAAGTATGGTGTACTTTCCATGAGATTCTGAGTTGTTCCAGCAAATGAATGAGTCCACAGGGGCAGTGAGAGCCAGCAGGGGGTGAGGTCTGCCTATTTGGCAGTCTGAAAGAAGATGTCCATCTAACTTGTGAGCTCTGACCTATCTCTGGGTGGCTAGGGTCAGAGAAATGCTTTATCATGGTCATGCCTAAATTCCCTGTCTCTCCTTACCTAATGGATCTCTCCATTATGTATCTTGAGGACCAAGGGGGAAGAGGAAGACCAAGGGGGAAGCTGGAGGATTAGTGAATGGTTCATCCCCACTCAAAACTGAGGAAATGAATTTAGTATGCTGATTTCTCATCAAGACTACTGAATATGGGTGTTCAGTTGAGTACTGCACAAAGTACCCCATCCAAAGGAGCTCATTTATTTCAAAGACACATACTGTAATAACACGTATGAAAGGGAACTGAGATTCTGGTTCTCCCACCCAATACTGGAACATCAGTGGAGAGCACACTCCTTAGCCCCATCTTAGCTGACCTAGCGTGCACGCTGGGAGGGTACCCAGGCACACCTGCCCTGGCACACATGTGTGCACAGGTGCACCCTAGCCCTGACATGTCTCCAGCACCCCTTAGGGTGCTCTTAGGTTGTTCCTGGCCTGCCTACAGCTGTCCTACCTCCATCTGACTCAGTCACATAAATGGCAGGCAGAGAGGAGGTGGGAGCCCATAATGTATGCCTCCTAGCTGTATATAAGTGGGCATGTAGTGGGCCCATGGCCAGCTGCCCATCAGTGTTCTAGAAAGCTCCTACGAGCAAAGCTGTTCAGGTTGTACAATCATCTACTACTTGGAATGCATTTTCAGTTGAGGAAGGATCGTCCTTTTCTAAAGGCAGCCTATGGGCTTTGGAGGATAGGAGGGATGTTGGCATGTTCTCTCCAGCCACCTTAAACCGTGATCAGAGTGGGTTCATAAAGCAGTTGGCAGTTGCCTCCCTGCCTCCCAGTTCCACCCCCACACTCCCAAGCTAGAGACTGCCCCAGGCAAAACCGTGGAGCAGTTCCTCCTGATTCCTCCCCACCTGCACTGTGCTCTTCCCATCCTGTGTCCCTCTGTGACCTGAGGCTGTCCTCTGCGGTGGGCTAACTGAGCCTGCCCCTCTGGCCTTGCCACTGCCGCAGCCACTCTCTATATCTAGTTTGTGCTCCATTTTTTCAGAGTTCTGCTTACGTTTGGGTGCTGACAAATTAATTTGATAAATTAAATCTGTGTGTGTTTGGTTGTGTGTAGTTAGGCATAAGGGCATTTGAGATTGACGTGTGTCTCTACTCATCATTAGCTATGACCTTGGGCAAGGCACTTAACCTCTCTAAGCTTCAGTTTCCTCATCCGTAAACTGTAGTTGGTAATACTTACCTCGTAGGCACTTAACAAGTGGTAGTTATTATAATTGGATTAGAAGCATAACAGTGCAGTTGTATGCCCCTGGGACCATGTTTGTACTTATCAAAACCATGTTTTTAATTCTCAGTTACCCTTTGATGGTTCTTCATAACCTTCAAGGTGGAGTCCTCACTTCTTTACATGATATACAAAGCCTGTCTCTGCTTTCCCGCTCTACCACATTTCTTTCATTCCATGCACCCCACTCTTCTCTGTAATTTCTCCCATATAGTCATGCTTGCCTTTTGTACTTTTGCTCAAGGTGCTTTTTGCTAGAAAGACTTTCCTTTACCCAAGTTGTTGATTACCTAAACCCCTTGACTGTGAAACTACTTTTATCTGTTAGAAATGCTTTTGGATGCAAGTAATAGAAAACCTGTGGTGTAAGCAAATGGGGGCTTCTTTATTCCATATCACAAGAAACATGGAGGTGGGCATTGGCCAAAAACATCAAGGATCCGGGTTCTTTCCGTCCTTCCAGTTGGTCATCTTCAGCATGCCAGATTTTTCTTCTTGAACTGTTTGCCTCAGGGTCAAGAAATGGCGGCTACAATTACTTTCAGGAAAGAAAATGGGAGAAGGAATAGCACCACCCACTCTGTCTATTTTATCAGGAAATCAAGCTTTATCCCAGAAATGCCTAGCAGATACCCATTTAAGTCTCATTATCCGTAAAAAGGGAACTGGGTAACCATACTTGACTTCAACCAATCATGATCCATGGCCCAAGACTGGGCATTTTGCCACCCTGGACAAAATTGAAATTTCATTTGTAAAGAAGATGAAGGGGATGCCTAGTAGGTAAACATCTAAATGTTTATACAATGATGATTTTTAAAGCTAAGAACCCAAAATATATCATTGTTCTGGGGTCTATAAACTTTCAGAGGTGGGCTGCCAAGATGCCAACCCCTCTCCACAGTTCATACTCTGTTTCATTCTCATTAACTTCTAACTTTTATTTTATAAAGTTCTTTTTTGTTATTAAAAAAAAAAGGTGCTATCTAGTCAATTCTGACTCATGGAGACCCTATATATTACAGAGTAGAACTGCTCCATAGGGTTTTCTTGGCTGTAATCTCTGAGAAAACAGATCGCCAGGTCTTTCTCTTGTGGTGTTCCTGAGTGGGTTCAAACCTCCAACCTTTAGCTTAGCAGTTGAGCACAAACCATTTGCACCACCCAGGGATGCAATTATAGAAGTAATGTATTCATTGTTGGACATTTATGAATGAAAATGGAAAATATAAAAAAAAGTTTAAGGAATATACCAATAGCCCTGCCCTTTAGAGATAACCTTTGTTAACATTTTGGTGTATTTTCTTCCCATATTTTTCATGTATATTTTCACGTACTTGAGTTTTGTGTTACATACAAATTTTTAACCCTGCCTGTTTTACTTATATGACAACACAATTAGCTTGTCTCCAGTTTTTCACTTACATTGGGATAATCATTTTTATGCATAAAGTTTTTATAATATTTCCAATTATTTCCTTAGGATAAATTGCTAGAATTGGATTTACTGTCAAGGTTATGAACATTTAAGGCTTTTGATAGATAGTTCCAAAATGCCTTTCACCAAGACTGTATAAATGTGTACCCCACCAAGAGTGTTGTTGTTGTTGGGTGCCAGTTGTCTTAGTCATCTAGTGCTGCCATAACAGAAATACAACAAGTGGATGGTTTTAATGAAGAGAAGTTTATTTCCTTACAATAAAGTAGGCTAAGTCCAAATTCAAGGTGTCAGCTCCAGGGGAAGGCTTTCTCTCTCTCGGCCTTCTCATCAGTGTTCCCCGAGACTAGGAGCTTCTCTGCACAGGGACCCCGGTCCAAAGGATGCGCTCTGCTCCTGGCACTGCTTTCTTGATGGTAGGAGGTCCCCCTGTCTCACTGCTCACTTCTGTCTTTTAT
>NW_004443956.1:23535736-23551937 GCF_000243295.1 Trichechus manatus latirostris | reverse complement strand
TCTGTCTTTTATATCTCAAGAGATTGCCTCAGGACACAATCCAGTCTTGTAGATCAGGTCCTGCCTTACTAACACAACTGCCACCCATCCTCCTTCATTAACATCATAGAGGCAGGTTTACAACATACAGGAAAATCACACAGTACCAGGAATCATGGCCTAGCCAAATTGATACATACATTTATGGGGGGACATAATTCAAACCGTAATACCAGTCAAGTCTATTTCGACTCATAGTGACCCCACGTGACAGAGTAGAAATGCCCTATAGGGTTTTATAGGATGTAATCTTTATGAGAGCAGATGGCCAGGTCTTTCTCCTGTGGAACCGCTGGGTGGGTTTGAACCACCAACATTTTGGCTAGCAGCTGAGTGCTTAACCATTGCACTATTAGGGCTCCTTACCAACAGTGTATAGATACCTATTTTATTGTACCATGACCAGCTTCAAGTATTATTACTAGTTTATTATCTGACAATGAGATAGGTTTAAAACTGGTATCTCAATATTTAATTTGTATTTCCTTGGTTACTTTGGGAGTTGTACTATTTTTCTGTTGTTTTTTAACTAGTTACATTTTCTACTTTGTGGTTTAACTATCCATACATATTGTTCATGTACCTATTGGGATCTTAGTATGTTTTGTTGTAGATTTTGTATGACTGCTCTACACTATAAAGATAATACTCTTTGTCATATTGAATGCAAACACTTTTCTCCAAATGTTGCTTGGATTTTTCTTTTACTTTTTTGTTTCTTATTTTTACATTGTTGGGAGTATGCTCTCCTTTGTGATTTCTCTATTAAAGTTACAAGGTATTTTGCATCCAGATTTTTAATAAATACGCACATACTTTTCCTTCAAATTTTTAATGTGTTACAATTTTTAAACGCAAATCTACTTCTTTTCAGAATTAGAGCTGTCTACTTTTTACAACCAGGATAAATTATTTTAACCAGACAATAATGTTGTTTTACTGGGCTGAGGTAGGGCTCAACTAGTCAGAGGAAGAAGATGGGGGAGCCATACAGGAGGCAAAGAAAACCTGGAAGAGAAGGAAGGAAAGTTGTTGGGAGAAGGACCGTGAAAAGCTGATGGGATGACATCCCAGGCGCTTCTCTGACAGAAAACACGGAATGAGCCCACTGCAGGTAATCAGGCAGGGCTACAGTGTTATTAGCTGCCATCAGGTAGGCCCCCAACTCATGATGATCCCACACACAACGGAACAAAATGCTGCCGGGTCCTGCACCATCCTCATAATTGGTTGTGGATCAGACTGTTGTGATCCAATGGGTTTTCATTGGCTGATTTTTGGAAGTAGATCTCCACAGGCCTTTCTTCCTAGTCCATCTTAGTCTGGAAGCTCCTCTGAAATCTGTTCAGCATCATAGCAACATGCAAACTTCTACTGGCAGATGAGTGGTGGCTGCACATGAGGTGCATTGGTCAGGAATCAAACCTGGGTCTCCCACATGGAAGGTAAGAATTCTACCACTGAACCACCTCATACAGCTACAATGATGATGTTGTTGTTTTGTGCTGTCCAGTCAATTCCAACTCATAGTGACCCTATAGGACAGGGTAGAAATGCCCCATAGGGTTTCCTAGGCTATAATCTTTATGGGAGCAGATTTCTAGGCCTTTTCTCCTGCAGAGTCACTGGTGGGTTCAAACCACCAACCTTTCAGTTAGCAGCCGAGTGCTTAACCTTCGCGCCAGCAGGGCTCCTTTAGGGTTCCAATAGTAGCTACAAAAACACATGCTTGCTTGGGACAAGCTACCACCCACTCCACACCAGAGCAGTTTGGGATTTTCCCTCATAATTACTGCTGCTCCTCTGTGCCCTTCTCTTTACCCTCATCTCCTTTAGTCTACTAAGTGGCAGTGATAGAGGACCTTTCCGGGAACCTTGCCTTTGTGACCATGTGGCTGTAAAGGTGAGGCCAGGACACTGCAGGAACAGAACCAGAACACCAGCCACAAGTCCAGAACCACAGTTGGGCATGGCAGAAAGTTCTTGTCCTTTCTCAGAGACAGTGGTGTCACTAGGCTTGGTGTCACCCAGTGCGGAAACTCATGGTGTCACCTCCCCCGCCCGGCCGGGGACCTCCTCCCGTACCAGACCATGCAGAATCCTTAGTATGTTTTTGTACTAATGTTACTCGTAAATCGTAATTCCCATATATCACTCCTTTTCCTTCAATTACTACTTCATTCTCAAAAAAAGTTATTGATGTAGGTTCACAAATAGTAATTACCACAATATTGTAGCTAAAACACCAGAAAATTTGACAAAATCAGTGACTATAAAAACACCGGCATCAATGAAAACAACAGCATGAACTTGTAGCCCGTGCAGATGAAACCACGTGATTGGAAGCATCCTTGTAAGTGGGTAATAAAGACTGCTCTGCCTGGAGGGCATTAGAAGGTTCAAAAAGTAAATTAGCATAGAGTTTTAGCCTTGTAGGTATACTGATGTGTGTAAGCTGGGCTTATAAAAAATATTTTTGTTGTTATAAATAACTACAAGGATATTTTTATAGACAATCATTTTGGTGTCACCCCCTCTGACAGTGTCACCCAGTGTGGTCCACACCCCCTGCACACTCCGCCCCTCCAAGTGAGGACACTGGTCAGAGATCAGAGCATGGGCTACCACCGTGCTTCAGGCCAGACTGCAGCCTTCTAGAGACAGAAATGTCCCTGTCCCATCTGACTTCCTCAGGAAATGCTTGCGGAGTTGGTGTTTTTTTTTACTTATTTTAAAAAAATCTTGAATGAATCTTGTCTGTGGCTAATTGACCTCCTCAGCTATTTCCAAGGTAGCTCCCTAAGGCAGAGTGGGAGGACTGGAAGAGTCTCCTGGGCAACCTCGCAGCAGTGGTTTGCCTTGTTGGTTTTCATGATGCTTCTAGAAAGCCACACAAATACTCTGTGAATCAGGCCCCAGAGTTCTGAACCTGCCTGGTTTCCAGCTCACTTTTAGCAAGTTACTCCACAGCTCTCTAGCTTCAGGTTCTTTATTCACATAGCAAGGATATGAAGCCTGACCTACCTTACCAAACTCCAACTCGAGGCGACCCCGTGTGTGTCAGAATAGAACTGTGCTCCATAGGGTTTTCAGTGGCCGATTTATCAGAAGTAGATTGCCAGGGTCTTCTGAGGTGCCTCTGGGTGGGCTTGAACCTTCAACCTTTTTGTTAGCAGCTGAGCATGTTAACCATCTGCACCAAACAGACTCCACCTTATGAAACACTCAGGAAATCCTCTCAGTTTTGCTGTTTGTTCCTCATGCAATGCCATACTTTCTGAACAAGGAGGTAGCTTGTATACAGGCTGCTTGCTAGAAATTGCTGTTTCTTAAAGGACACGTACACGAGGCTGAGGGTGCTGCCCTCCATTACAGACATCGGCCTGCAAAGAAGTGGAATGTGTGGTTGCTGGCCAGAGGCCCTTACTCCTAGTTAGAGTTAGAAAACTTCTAAAAATAAGACGGGTGGGAAAACTGCTGTATTAATATCACCAGAGATGGATGCCCCACCTATCCCTGAAATACCCTCCCAGCAGCCAGAGATGCTTTGCTGTAACATTGATTAAACTGCCTGTCCTCCTCCCTAGAGCAGCTAGTGCAGGAGGAACTTTCAGTAAGCTCATGACGGCACAGGTTTTTGTTGCAGTCGGAACTGCGTGAGCTTGTGTAGAAGGAAGGGGGTCAGTTCCTCCATGGAGACCTCAATTCTAGGCTTAGTCTCCTCCAGTGACAGCAAATCAACAGTCCTCTGGGTCTGGGTGGTCTCAGTGACACCCAGGAGTTGGACGTGCAGTTGGCATCTCTTTAAAAGACTTTTTCCCATCCTCACTCATCGAAGAAGCAGCAGTGTGGCTTTAGGGGAGCAAGCATGTATGTGCTCAAATCATGTAAAGTTACGCAGTTCGGGTTAAATAGCTTAACCTCTCTGAACCTTGTCTGTAAACTTGGGGTAATGCTCTTGCTGGATTCTCATGAGGATTAGAACGAGCATAGGTAAAGTGACTGAGGCTTGGCACAGAGTAAGTGCTCAAGTCATCACAGATGCAGCTATCAGGAATGGTTGTGATGGTGATGGTAGCTGTAGTGCAACAGATCGCTTTTGTGTGTCCTTTCTTGCCATAGTCTTGTAACTGCCACCCAAGTGACCAGGTAGGGCTGTGCCATTAGGGTAACTGTGACCCACCAAGGGGAATGGTCAGTTCTACCGTCCTGCTGGCCTTGAAATGAGCCATCCCAGAGGCAGGAAAGAGAGGATCCCACCACCACCAAGGAAGAACAGCCAGGAGTGGAGTGCATCCTGTGGACCCGGGATCCCTGCTCTGACTGAGAAGCTTCTGGAACCAGGAGACAGAGAGAGAGCTGTAACACAGAAGATGGTGAGAAGCAGCAGCAGAGAAACCGCGGCAGGAGAGACTGGTAGGAGACAGCATGGGGAGTGAGAAAACTGAGTGTCTTAGGGCAGGGGAAGCTTGCTGGAGGCATAGGGTGCTTCTGGGCACTTGGTGGAGCTAGGTTTGCTGACCGACAGAACTAGAGCTGAGCACCTTCCGCTCGAGGCTTACTGGCAGAGTGGGGTACCTCTGGGCACTTATTGGCAGAGCTAAAAGCTTTGTAACACTTGCCTTTGCAGGGCAGAGGGCGAGGGCCAGAGAGAGGTGTGCCTGCAAGCACGGCTTAGAAGAGGCTGTCCTGATGGAAGAACTGTATCCTGAGTGTCCCTGAATCTGAATTTTAACCTGTTACTTCCCTAATAAACCCCATAATCACGAGTATTGTCTGTGAGTTCTGTGTGGCCGTTGCAATGAATTACTAAACCCAGCAGAGAAGGAGAGAATGCTGTAGGGGAACAGTTGACATCAGAATTAGTAAAGATGGTGGGGAGAGGAGGCATGTCTCACTGCCGCTTCATGGGAATCAGCCTTGGGCTATTGATCTTGATTCTCCTTCCCCATTGTGAAGTTAGAGGAAGTCAGAAGCTGTCCCCAAGTTGTTTTTACAATAGCCAACATTTACTGAGTGCTTACCACGTACTGGTAAGAGCTCAGCTGCTAACCAAAAGGTCAGCAGTTCAAATCCACCAGCCACTCCTTGGAAACCCTATGGGGCAGTTCTACTCTGTTCTATAGGGTCGCTATGAGTTGGAATTTACTCGACGGCAACAGGTTTTGGTTTTACCATGTACTAAGCACTGTTCTGCAGGTGTATTCCTTAACAACAAAGGCAACAATACAATACTCAAAACAAAACAAAACAGAAAAACAGTTGCCGTTGAGTTGATCCCAATTCATGGCAACTCCATGTGTGCATAGTAGAACTGCTCCATAGGGTTTTCAATTGGTGTGATCTTTTGGAAGCAAATCACCAGGCCTTTCTTTCAAGCGCCTCTGGTAGGGATTGAACAACCTACCTTTCAGTTAGTAGCCCAGCATTTCACAGTTTGCACCACTCAGGACTCCTAGTGGGGCTAGTGTACTGCAGCTGCCTCTCCTGTTGTGTCAGAAGAGCATGGGGTAGTAGGTGTATGGCGTTTTTCTCCATAGTATATATATGCTAGGCCTTTGAATTTGTGAAAACAGAAAACTCCTCATGGTCTTGAGAAAAACTTTCAGCACCTGAGTAAAATTTAGGTTTAGGAAATCACACCTCTCAGGGAAATTTTTAGACGTAGTTTTAGATTCCAATTTTTATAGAAACCACATATTTTTGGCTTTTGTGGGCCCAGGAGGAGGCCAGCCTTATTCACTCTGAGAGCTTACACTAGGAATTAAAGGGACAAGGTTCAGCTAGGTCACTTTAAGATAGAAGGACTTGAAAAGCCAGAGAGAGGACTTAAAACTCGGTCTGAGAGCAAGAACACAGTAGGCGTTGCTTAGAGTTGTAAAAGAGTGGAGGCAGTTTGTCAGGATAGTTCATCTGGGTGCCGCATGCAGGAGGGCTGGCCTAGGTGATTGCTCACCTGGGCAGTGAGGTAGTGAGGGACTGGGCTAGAATAACCACAGAGAACCCAGAATAAAGGGTGGCTAAGACGGCATCTTGAAGGAGTTTTAGCAGAACTTGGTGACTGCCTGCACATTTCTCAGATAAGGAAGTCAAAGGGACTGTCCGTGAGGATGGAGCTCTGGCTAGCTCCACAAAAGTGTGGATGAAATGGCAGAAACTGATTCAACGGAAATCTCAGACTGAATGATGCTGGCCTCCTCTCGGGTCTCCAAAAGCCAATGCTTATTTCTGCTTTGTGCCTTTGTTCAAATCAACTTTCCTTCTCAATGTTTTCCCTCCTTGCCTTTGAGTATTCAGGTCCACCTGTCTCTCAAAACCTCACTCAATTCCGACTTGCTTGATAAGCCCTGAGTTTGAAGTGATGCTGTAACTTCTAAGTGGAATATCTAATAACAATTATAACAATAATTATGTGCCTTAATGGTGTAATATTCTACATTTGCGCAGGGCTTGCACAGTGAGCTAGCTCATTAGGAAAACGGATCTTAAATTTCCATGAATAGGTAGGACCAGAAATTAAGACTAAGGTATTAGCAGAGATGATATTTTAATCCACTAAGATTTGTGAAGTTTTAAATGAAGAATTAGGTCTGAAATCACACAAGACCAAGAAGTAGTAGTAGACTTAGCCAGTCACTGGATGAGTGAGTGTTGAAAGGTAGCTGAAGTATTGGTGAATTGGGAAGGAAGGGAGGGGAGAGATTGTATTAGAAAGAAGTGGCATATTTGTGACATGGTGATTTCATTCCACTAGCTGTTTTTCTAGTATTATCGAGATGTTGTTGTCATTAGGTGCCATCAAGTCAGTTCCAACTCATAGTGACCCTATGTGCAATAGAATGAAACACTGCCTGGTCCTGTGCCATCCTCACAATAGTTGCTATGCTTGAGCCCATTATTGCAGCCACTGTGTCAATCAATCTTGCTGAGGATCTTCCTCTTTTTCGCTGACCCTCTACTTTACCAAGCATGATATCCTTCTCCAGGGACTTGTTCCTCCTGATAGCATGTCCAAAGTACGTAAGAGGAAATCTCGCCATCCTCCCTTCTAAGGAGCATTCTGGCTGTATGTCTTCCGAGACAGATTTGTTCATTCTTCTGGCAGTCCATGGTATATTCAATATTCTTCACCAGCACCGTAATTCAAAGGCATCAGTTCTTCTTTGGTCTTCTTTATTCATTGTCTAGCTTTTGCATGCATATGAGGAGATTGAAAATACATGGCTTGGGTCAGGCACACCTTAAAGTGACGTCTTTGCTTTTTAAGACTTTAAAGAGGTCTTTTGCAGCAGATTTGCCCAATGCAATACATCATTTGGTATCTTGACTGCTGCTTCTATGGGCAGTGATTGTGGATCCGAGTAAAATGAAATCCTTGACAACTTCAATCTTTTCTCTGTTTATCATGATGTTGCCTATTGGTCTAATTTTGAGGATTTTTGTTTTCTTTATGGTGAGCTATAATCCATACTGAAGACTGTAGTCTTTGATTTTTATCAGTAAGTGCTTCAAGTCCTCTTCACTTTCAGCAAGCAACGTTGTGTCATCTGCATAATGCAGGTTGTTAATGACTCATCCTCCAATCCTGGTGCCGTGTTCTTCTTCTTGAGATAGTCATTTTAATTTTTGTGTAACTGTTCTTGAGGGTGGTTTTGTTATTAAGTTATTATCACTCTGATGCACTTTTCTTTACACCATTCTTAGTATTGTTGTTGGTAGCTGCCATCCAGTCACCCTGACTCATGGCAACCCAATGCACAATGAAACAAAACACTACCTGGTCCTGTGCAATCCCCAGGGACTGTTGCAGATCTGGCCCTTGTGATCTACAGGGTTTTCATTGGCTGATATTTGGAAGTGGATCATCAGGCCATTCTTCTTAGTCTGTTTTAGCCTGGAAGCTTCACTGAAACCTGTTCAGCATCATAGTGATATGCAAGCCTGCACTGATAGGTGGCTGCACATAAATTGCATTGGCTGGGAATCGCACCCTGGTAATCTGTAGGGAAGGCGAAAATTCTACCACTGAACCATCAATGCCACATTTTTTTAAAGGCACTGATACTGCCCTTTTATAAGGAGCCCTGGTGCTGCAGTGGTTAAAGCATTTGGCTGCTAACCAAAAGGTCAGTGGTTCGAACCTACCAGCTACTCCAAGGGAGAAAGATGTGGCAGTCTGCTTCCGTAAAGATTTACAGCCTTGGAAACCCTATGGGGCAGTTCTACTCTGTCCTATAGGGTTGCTATGAGTTAGAATTGACTTGACAGCAGTGAGTTAATACTACTCTTAATGTTAGTGCCTTTAAAAAAAAATGATTTGAGTATGTATAAATTTTTGTATGGGAAAAAAGAATTATTTGATCATAAACACTGAAAAAATTAATGGGCTCATAGAGTAATTAGTGTTTTGTACACTGCTATTCAACCAGTAGACAGACATTGAAGTCTGACAAGTAGAATGAAGATTAGAACTCACCACCTCTGATTTCTATCCCATCGTTAGTGATGTTGGACAAGGTTGAGGGAGACTAAACTGCAACCCACATTGCCTAAAAATGAGGCATGTCTGACTGACTTTCTGGCTAGACTTTCCTGTTTTACTGTCTTTTTCAGACTCAGTTTTTAGGAGAGATGGTAGTGTCATCTAATGTGTCTTTAAAAGTGAAGTTCCTCCTGGTCTTTCCATTTTCCAAGCTCACTGTTGTGAAACCTGTGCTCTTTTGACATGAATGCTAAAGCACTTTTGGCCATTGCACAGATTCAGTTTCCTTGTGATTAGAAACAACTGAACAGAAGGCTCTGGTTCTAACCTGGGCCAGAAGGAGTTGGGAGCTCCAAGTTCCATATCTGGAAGCAGAGAAGACTCAGGATAAGGGGAAGGACTGAGCTCTCCAGAGGGCTGTGTATCATTTACATCCTAAGTACGGCAAAGTAACCTTCAAAGAAAGGTGGCAGAAAGATTCCTTGGAAACACTGGTCTGCAGGAGATACAAGTCTAAAATAGAAATAGTTCAATACTGTGTTTATATAAATTAATTTATAATATTTCAATAGTGAGTTCTTAGAGTAATTAGGCATATTGCTTATGCATCTCCAATGTTGGAAAATGTTACTATTGAGAATCTGTGCATATATCCAACTATGTGTATGGCACCTCCATGGGGTGTTGGAGGCATTTGCAAACTCAACATATCCAAAAATGGACTTTTGCCCAGACCTACTCCCATCCAACCTTCCTTATCTCAATTAATGGCTACTCAGTCCTTATAGTTGCTCAGTCAAAATGTGCTTCTCATCACCTCCATACCCTCACCCTGATACAAGCCACCATTACCCATTGCCTAGCTGTTATGGATTTAATTGTGTCCCCCAAAATATCTGTCAACCTGGTTAAGCCATGATTCCCAGTATTGTGTGGTTGTCCTCCATTTTGTGATCTGATGTAATTATCCTATGTGTTGTATATCGTAACCTCTATGATGTTAATGAGGCAGGATTAGAGGCAGTTATGTTAATGAGGCAAGATACAATCTACAGGATTAGGTTGTATCTTGAGTCAATCTCTTTTGAGATATAAAAGAGAGAAGTGAGCAGAGAGGAGAGGGACCTCCTACCACCAGTAAAGAAGAGTTAGGAGCGGAGCATGTCCTTTAGACTAGAGGTCCCTGCACTGAGAATCTCCTAGACCAGGGGAAGATTGATGACAAGGACCTTCCCCCAGAGCCGATGAGAGAGAAAGTCTTCGACTGGAGGTAGTGCCCTAAATTCAGACTTCTAGCCTTCTAGACTGTGAAAGAATAAATTTGTTTGTTAAAGCCATCCACTTATGGTATGTCTGTTATAGCAGCAGTAGATAACTAAGACACTAGGTTATTACAACAATCTCCTAACTTCTTCTTCTGCTTTTACCTTTTCTTCCCTATAGTCTGTTCTCAACCCAGAAGTTCGTGACCTCAAAATTAGGTGGGGGTAAGAGTTAGTTGGGAGTCCCTGGGTGCTATAAATGCTTAATGCACTCGATTGTTAGCTGGAAGGTTGGAGGTTCAAGTCTACCCAGAGGTGCTTCGGAAGAAAAGCCTAGAAATCTACTTCTGAAAAATCAGACATTAAAAACCCTATGGAGCACAGTTTTACTCTGACCCACATGGAATCAGCTCTGTGCCAACTGGTTTTGAAGAATTAGTTGGGAGACTGTTTCTGTAGATCTGGATGAAATTGTGCAGGCTACAATCTTATTAATTTCAATAAAGATGGTGGAGAGTGGAGATGAAGGATTCAAAGAATGTTAAATAGAACCTGACTCAGTGTACATAAGATTTAATAAAGAAGATGGAGCCTAGGGGTGGCTCCGTAGTTTCTGGCTTGTGCAACCAGTTGATGTTTCATTCACTGAAATAAGCAATCCAGTATATAGGAGGAACAGCAGATGGTGGAATAGGGTTCAGTTTAGAACATGTTGTGGTTGGTATCTTTGAGTTATCCAGGTAAAGTAGGCAGTTTGATGAGTGGGTTTGGAACTCAGAACAATGTTCTTGGTTGGAGACATAGAATTGGTCATTATTTGTGTCTTACTGGCTGTGTTGCCCTTGAGGAAATCATTAAAAACCCTTGGATCCTCGCTTCACTCATCATTAAAATGATGGTGAACAACGGCAAGATTAGTCCAAAGGACTAATGGACCACAACTTCCACAGCCTCCACCAGACTGAGTTCAGCACAACTAGATGGTGCCCAGCTACCATCACTGACTGCTCTGACAGGGATCACAATAGAGGGTCCCAGACAGAGCTGGAGAAAAACGTAGAACAAAATTCTAACTCACAAAAAAAGACTAGACTTACTGGCTTGACAGAGAGTGGAGAAACCCTGAGAGTATGGCCCCCAGACACACTTTTAGCTCAGTAATGAAGTCACTCCTGAGGTTCACCCTTCAGCCAATGATTAGACGGGCCCATAAAACAAAATGAGACTAAAAAGGGGCACACCAGCCTAGGGGCAAGGACTAGAAGGCAGAAGGAGACAGGAAAGCTGGTAATAGGAAACCCAAGGTCAAGAAGGGGAGAGTTTTGACATGTCATGGGGTTGGTAACCAATGTCACAAAACAATACATGTAGTAATTGTTTAAAGAGAAGATAGTTTGTTCTGTAAACCTTCATCTAAAGTACAATAAAATAAAATGATGGTGAAGGTATCTACTTTGCAGGAATGCTGTAGAGATTAAAAATAATATATATAAGGTTCCTATTATAATGCCAGGAGCCCTGGTGGTGCAGTGGTTAAAAGCTATAGCATGCTACGGCTGCTAACCAAAAAGATCCACAGTTCGAATCCACCAGCTGCTCCTTGGAAACCCTATGGGGGCAGTTCTACTCTGCCCTATAGGGTCGCTATGAGTCAGAATTGACTAGATGGCAATGGGTTTTGGTTTTGGGGTATCATAGTGCCTGGCACATGGAAAACCTTAACAAATGGTAGAAGTGGTTCTTTTTGCTTCAGTTGGATGGATGGATGGATGGATGGACAAATAGATGGATGGATAGATAGATAGATAGATAGCTGTAATTGTGTTGACTCCAACACATAGTGCTTATGTACAACAGAACAATATGTTGCTTGGACCTGCATCATCCTCACACTTATTAGCATGTTCAAGTCCATCGTTGAGGCTTTTGTGCCAATCCATCTCACTTGCCCTCGCTGTCCCTGTACTTCCCTAAACATGATGTCCTGTTCTAGCAACTGATTGCTCCTGATGACATGCCTAAAGCAAGTGAGTCAAACAATATTCTGTTGTGATCTGTAAGATTTTCACTGGCTTATGTTTGGAAGTAGATTGCCAGGCCTTTCTTTCTGTTCTATCTTAGTTTGAAAGCTCTGCTGAAACCTGTCCACCATGGATGACCCTGCTGGTTTTTGAAATAACTAGTGCATCACAGCAACACACAAGCCACCACAGGATGACAAACTGACCGACGGGCAGTGGTTTTGCTTTTAGTAGTGTTGCTATTGGTAGTTGGATTTATGGCTATTGACAAGATTCTATGCATAGCCAAGGAGAGCACATAGGGTGAAAAGAGAGTCAAGCCTGTGGAACCAGAGGGGGAACAAGATGAGCTTAAAGGCCTGTCCATAGATAATAGTGTGAAGTAGCCAGTAGTCATCATGAAAAAGCGTTTTCCCTGCCAGCTCTAGCCAGAGCAGCTCTAGGCCCTGGAAACCATTGTCATGTGAAAGTATCTGTATTGAGAGTGAAGATAGCAGTGCTCAGCCTTAGGCTGAGAACACATCCACCTCCCTGCAAGCTGCTGCTACCCATTCCTACTCTAAATGTGACATGAGCTCTGGACTGCACACCTTCATTTAAAAGGGAGAGGGATACGAGAGAGAAATAAGAGGGGTATTCTTTTTGAGGCATGTCCATACAAATGGGAATCAGGAAACTGAGAAGCTAGGAAAGAAAAAAATCCTGACTTCTTCTTTTTCAAAAACGGTATTTGTATTGTGTTTATTTTCTTTTTTGTTTTAGTGAAGTTCCTTCTTAGTATTCTAGCTGACCTTTGGAGAAATGAAATAAGGGGTCTTGTGTGTACATCTTGGCAAGCAAGGAAGGGATATAGTGAGGGGCATTGAGAGTCCTCCTGCATTACATGGTGCCCACTTGGGCAGCATGTAAAGAACTTAGATGAGAAGGCAAACACTACTGAGGAATCAGTAGTCAATTTTCTCACCTGCCTTCTCCAGCCTCGGGTTGCTCCTTTTCCTCTGTCTTAGAGAGACTCGCCTTTTAGAAGATGTTTAAGGGGGTCAGTTCCATGAAGAGCTATCTGATGACTGTAGTCTTTGGAGATGGGGTCCATCAGCCTTTAAGAACTGATCCTACATTCTTGATCTATTTTGAGATTTCTGTACATACAATGACATCCCTGGGTAGTGCAAATGGTCATCTCGTGGCTACTAACTGAAAGATTTGAGGGGTTCGAGTCTACCCAGAGGCACCTCAGAAGAAAGGCCTGGCAATCTGATTCTAAAAAAAAAACCCTATGGAAGGGGAGTTTTTGCTCAGGGGGCATTGGGTTTATGTTAATGGTGGTAGAATAATTTGGAAAAGAATAGCTATAATGGTTGTACAACATGAAGAGTATAATCAATGTCCCTGAATTATTCATGTAGAAATTGTTGAAATGGTGAATATTCTGTTGTGTGTATTTTTACCCCAATAAATAAAAAGAAAAAAGGAAAATTCTATGGAGCACAGTTGCACTCTGACACACATGGGTCAGATGAGTCTGAATTGACTTCACACAACTGGTTATTTATATATATAATATCCATGTTTCTAAAGTATATAGGATCTTCGGATGAGTTAATTGATTTGTTATATAAAGTGATATGTTTTTCAAAATTGTCTTCAACATTGTATTTCAAAGCTTTGAATGACACTGGTAATTCCTATCTAGGAGTTCCTTTCCAGTTATTTTTATACTGTATAGTTCTTAATGACATTTGGTGGGTTTTTTAAACAGTTCCTGTCAAGAGAATTTTAGAAATATTAGTCTCCTTCCCCTCTGCTCTTGAGCCATACTGCCCCCCTGGGAACCAAATACTAGCATCCGTTTCTGTAACAATTTTTCTTTTTCCCTTGCAAGAATATTTGCTTGTTATTGTTGGGTTATTGGGGTTGATCTGAATATCATAATGGTAAGAACACTGCAATGTATGTTTTAGAAAAGTGAAGCTCATCAGCAGAATTACTTTAACATGGAAGAAATTTGGTGGCGATCAACTCTGGAGCAAGCTGCGGCCTTGGGCGCGTGTGTTTTTAGGCGTGCCAGTGTTTTCCGTGTGGCTTTCAGATAAGCAGCACTGCATTCTGACTTAGTTACCAACTCATTTCTAAATCATCTTTTCCAGTGTTCTGGGACCAGCAGTAACCTTCAGAGTGAGCTCCAATATCCAAAATGTGACAGCTGCAGGTGTTGCTAAGGCAGCAGGTAAGCTATTTTCACATACACACACACACACACACACACACACAGCAGGCAGGGGAGAGAAAGGTAAGCGGTCGAAAACAACCCCAAAGTAAGCACAGCGTTTCCCCTGGCAGACCGATGTTTAATGAAGGAGGCGGTGAGGGCTTAGTGGCAACAAGGGGAAATTGAAGTGTCCCATCCCAGAGTCAGTTAACACTGCCTGGGACTTTGTTGTTTGGAGAGGGACTGGATTATAGTGAAGTGTGAGCATGGCTTCACATTGCAGGCAGGAGACCACAGGGCCGTCTTTGAGAGAGAAAAAGGCTAGCTTTTGAAAACGCAAGGATTTGGTGTCTGTAGTAGTCCCAGTGTGAACACAGCAAACACAGTTTCGCTCTGAGGTTTTTCATTGGGTACTGGACAAGAGCACAAACTGATTGGACTTTTATCCATCACAGAACAGACATAGTTCAGGATCTGGAAGGCTTAAATAAACATTTAGATCATCAGTTACTGGTCATTCCTAATCATACATTTTGACATCTATTTACTGATAGAGCTTGAGTGATCTTTGCTATATAGTTGGTGTTTGTCATTAAATGAAAAACAGCCAAAGCTCTAACTAGAGCCTTTAAGAACAAAATGTGGTGGTGGATAAAATTTTTGCATTTTCCTAAATATCAAATTTCTTTTTTTTGGCTTTTTGAAAATCTTTGTAAAATGTATTATATGATCTTTCTGCCTAGTGAGCCAAGTATAGAGAACCTACAGAGAACAGAAACTTGGTTTGGTGATTTTCAGTACTTGGGGATTACTCTGTGGTTAGGACTCTATAATATTTTATAATCACTTATGAGTTTGGGCTGAATATACACTAACCCCATCACAGCAAAAAATGACTGCTTCTTTTAGCAAATCTTTTATATGAACTATTTTTTTACTGAAATGTTCTGTTTTTCCAAAGTAAAATGCAGCAAATATTTTAGGGATTTGAATATTAAGTTCTCATTGACTGAGGTTGCACTGTACTGGCATCATATTATCTAAAGTTGTGGTATCCAGTGATAGTAAACAAGGCATAGAATAGCTGCTATACCCTCTATAAGGGATAAATTTGGTCTTTATTTTGGTTGTTCTTGATTGTTACTTGTGGGATGCCTTTTTGCCTTTAGCAACTCTTACTTGCTGAAGGTAGAGATTTTGGGAGCTAGAAGTTTTGGATAAAAAAGAGTTCTTTGTAAAGTTGTACTAAACTCCAGAAGTCCTACAGATTTAATCTTTGTAGAGAGCTGAATTCCCCAGGTTCAATTTCATTGTCATATTTCATTTTAAGACATATGGCACCTGAGATGCAACTCGATGAAGTAGTGAAGGATCGTTACTTCAACTGAGCAATTTAATGTGGTCCCAACGATGAAAAGCAACCAGCAGATTTTATTCTAAATTCACTGCCACCTGGAAGAAAGAGTGTGATTCCTGTATGAATGGCTCGGCCCCCTTGTGGGCTCCAGGGTCTCTCATTTCCTCACCAGCATCTGCTTCACTGATACTGGTTCCTCAGCGCACTTGTTTGGGCGTCTTTAGGACCAAATCAGTTTTCAGTTTTTATTTCTAAGATATTAGGTTGAATGTGCATCACCCCAGACAGCAGAAAATGACTGTATTTTAGCAAATCCTTTCTATGAACTATTTTTTAACTGAAATTTAAATCTTTTTCCCAAAAGTCAAATGTAGCAAAATATTCTACATTTACAGTTCTATAATTGCCAGTTTATCCCAGTATTGGGAAATATTACTTCTGAAATTAAGTTTGCTGGAATTTAATGGAATAAAATGGAATGCACCCTTTTTATTTTTATTTTTTAAATTATGATGATATAGCTACTGACAACGGCTTTTCATTTATTTTATTGCTTTATAGGGAAAATGAGGTTGATTATTTGAAATTTAGTTCCTTGGCCATTTTAAATGTGTTCATGTCATAAACTGAAGTGCTTTAACAAGGGGGAGATTACATATGAAATGCATGATGTTTGAGACTCATAGCAGCAACATTTTAAATACTTGAGTATGCTGAATTACACCAATGCATTTATGTTAACTTGATGCTATTCAAGCCAGAATGTTTCTTGCTTGTTGTACGTATGCAAAATTGATAATATACATCCATAGTTTAAATATATAAATATAT
>NW_004443956.1:23500686-23535636 GCF_000243295.1 Trichechus manatus latirostris | reverse complement strand
ATAAATTTTGAAAAATTTTATGGTGTTATGAATGGACCTGATGCTACGTAAGAAAAGGATTATGAGAGTCAGTTTGAGACCATATGGATTTTGCAGTCTGGCAGTGTACATTCCAAAGGGTAGAGAACCAGATCTGCTTTGGGATCGTTTTTGACAACACAGAGGGAAATAATTTTCCACTGAGTGGCCATGTCCAAATGGGAAGTGGACATGCTCAGTGTTTTAACAACAAATAATTTTGAACTTGAATGGAATTTTTTGTGGTTTCTAGTTTTAAAAATGGTGTGGAATCTTAATAGTGTATGTCTCAGTTTCTTAGTGCTGCTGTAACAGAAATACCACGAGTGGGTGGCTTTAATGAACAGAAGTTTATTTCCTCACAGTGTAGGAGTCTAGAGGTCTGAATTCAGGCTCTAGGGGAAGGCTCTTTGTCTGTTCTGAGGGAAAATCTTTGTCTCAGCTTCTCTAGTGTTCTTTGTGGTTTTCCTCGGAGATTTCCACATGGCATCTGTTCTTCCCCCATTCCTGCTTGCTTATATGTGCTTAATCTGCTCTTATTATGTATCAAAAGTGAATCTGATAGGCCTTATTAACATAACAAAGTAAACCTTATTCCCAAATGGGATTACATCCATAGCTATAAGGGTTAAGATTTACAACACATATTTTTGGGAACACAATTCAATACATAACAGTTTAATTGCAACCTTCCTAATGTCATTGGGGAGCCCTGGTGGTGCAATGGTTAAGAGTTCGTCTGCTAACCAAAAGGTCGGCAGTTCGAATCCACCAGCTACTCCTTGGAAACTCTATGGGGCAGTTCTACTCCGTCCTTTACGGTCTCTATGAGTAGGAATGGACTCAATGGCAAACGTTTTTTTGTTTGTTTTTGGTGGGGGGTAATGTCATTGATGAGACAAACACGTTTTAGATGAATAGTGGCAGTTTTGCCCGTGTATGTTATCAGCATACAAAACTTAATAGACCTTTTGAAATTATTTCTGATATTATGTGCTGTCTGCATGTTTGAGCTCCTGCAAATCCAGCCACCTGTTTGCGTTTGATTGCCCCAAGGGCTTGATGCCCCGTTGTAGGTATCTTTTGTTATTGTTAATGAAAGGAGACATAACCCTGGTGATGGAATTTAAAGTGCATTTATTTTGCTACTTTTATATGAAATGATACAAAACTTAATGACTAGGCATATAGTGCATATAGTTAATACCACCTTAGTCCTCATCAAATATCATGTGGTATTTATGCTTAGTGATACATGCAGCTGGTTTTCATTATTTCTGAATATCTTTCCATTATTGTAGGTGATTATTTTCTGGGAATTCTGCCTAATTTACGAACTTGAGTAGAAGCATAAGGTATTAGTGAATATTAAAAGTAAGTCAATATTGCACAAAGAGGCTCTTACTTATTGCAAATGTATGTGGAAATAATGCCATTGGTAGTTACTTTTGATCTTCGTGGCAAAATCAAATTCGGCATAATAGAAAAATCTTTTTTTTACTCTTCATTTCCCTCTTATTTTTAAATAGTATATTTCTGGTCAATTTTTGCATTTCTCCTTTTCAAGAAAGTGCCTTAATCATCTTTTAGGAAAAACTATTTGCTTTTGCCCCCCTCTACCACTATGCAGATATCCCCACTTAATAACCTTTTGAGTTACCATTGATTTATTGCCCATAGCTGTCTGACATACTCTGCTCTGTTTCCATTCCAACCCAGAGGTCAGGCTGTTCCTGTGACCTCTCCCTCTCCTGGCACTGGAGAGGGAGCATTTTCAGCACTTAGCATCCATTTGTTGGAGGAATCTCCAGGTGGCACAAATATTTAAGCGCTCTGCAACTAACCAAAAGGTTGACCATTTGAATCCACCCACAGGTACCTCTGAAGAAAGGCCCCACAATCTACTTTCAAAAAATCAGTCATTGAAAACGCTATGGAGCACAGTTCTACTCTGACACACATGGGATCACCATGATTCGGAATCGACTGTTTTTTTTTTTTAAAGTTATTCATTTAGTAACTGTTCAGTAGGTGACATGGCCTGCCCTTACCCATTTCCTCCCCCTTTTAACCTTAGTCTAATCCAGCTGGTTCTTTTCTAATCCAAGCCTCTGAAATTCTTTTTCAAAGAATATAATGATTTTCATGAAATTCTTCTTGTATACAAAGAGTTCAGCTCCTTTAGTGTCTTAATTTCTCCTGTTTACCATCTCCGAGAAGTTAGGAAGTATCTGAGCAGGGAGGTTCTCATCTCCACTTGGCAGGAAGATGCCTGGGCTTACCATCAGTCTACCCCCAGGTGTTTGGGGAGCCTCCACCTGAACTTGCTCAGCTCCTCCTCCTTCATTTCAGTATTCACCCTTTCTTTCTAGACTCTGAGAGTTTATCCTTTTGTACAGCAATGAGGCTCACTGGGGCAAACAGTGTTGGCTTTTCGGTTGAGATAAAAATAGTCTATTTATTCTTATGAAAATCCCATTACATTAGATTCTCATAGAGCAAAGAAAGGAAAGTTAGATCTCCTTAGAACGATTTTCAAGTGCAGAAAGACGTGGATTATTGCTATATTTTGTTGATATATCTAATATTTTCATTTAGTCAGTGGTTTTCAAAGGGTGGTCCCCGGATCAACAACATCCATGTAGCCTGGGATCTTGCTAGAAAGGCAAATTCTTGCGGTGCCACCTGAGACATACTCATTCAGAAACTCTGGGGGTGGGGGAAGCAGAAATATGTGTTTAAAAACAAAAACCCTCCAGGTGATTCTGACACAGACTAAAGTTCGAGAACTGGTTTAGGTTTAGGTCACCAGCCTTGTCGGAGCTCATTGGCCCCGAAGGGTAGGGATTTTTGAGGAGGACCAAGAGGATCCCAGAGGCCTCAAATGCTAAGTGCACACAACAGAGGGGTAATGGTGGCTCCTGTTTCCATATAACTGGCCTCCGTGTGCATGCTTGCCAAAATTCAGTCCAAAGCCTAAGGAGTTCCTTGACTGTGTTTTTCTCTCCTCTTATTAAACAAAGGAAAGTTAACATTGCGTGTACCCTTTACTATTACATGCCAATCCAGCTATGTTTCTTTTGTAGGAAAGGAAAGAAGAATGAGTAGAAGATATGTAGTTAAAGATTAGGTAGATAGGTAGGTAGCTGCCATCGAGTCCACTCCAACTCATGGACCTTATGTCCTGTGTCATCCTCACTATCGCTGGCATGTTTGAGTCCATTGTTGTTGCTATTGTAGCAATCCATCTCACCGAGGGTCTCCCTCACCCTTGCTGGCCTTGTACTTCACCAACCATAATGTTGATGTCCTCCTCCAGCGATTGAGCCCTCTTGATGATCAAGCAAGCAAGTGGACAATGCTCTGTAGTGTCTGTAAGGTTTTCATTGGCTAATTTTCAGAAGTAGATGGCCAGACCTTTTTTGTGGTCTGTCTTAGTCTGCAAGCTCCGCTGAAACTTGTCCACCATGGATGCTTATTTGAAGTACTGGTGGCATGGCATAGATTCCAGAATCACAGCAACACACAAACCACCACAGTATGACAAATTGACAGAGAAGTGGTAGTCCTTAAGATTAGGGATGAAAAATAGTGGGATTTATCATCTTAAATACCCCAGAACCATAGTTTACAGTAGAGAAGAACTCTGTATAAAGTGTACTGAGTTGGGCTCACCCAGAACTGGTTTGGGACCTGGAGTGGAAATGTCGTTGTTGTTAGTCACCAGCTCTTTCTCGAGACAATGTACTTCCTACTCCCAGTGCTTACCCCTCCCTCATCCAGCCACAGATATGGGCAGGGCACCCAGGTCTGGCTCATCTTACCCCCTCATTCTTTTTGAACAATTACTGTCCCTGAATAGGCTTGTGACCCCAGCACAACCATGAGATTTTATGCATGGATACCCAGAGAAAGACCGGTTCTTCCTTTTGGATGATGAATGTGAAGTTCTAGACTTGGGGCTGCCAGCAGTGATCTTTCTTACCCTGAGAGGAGAGCCAGTCTGATGGAAGAAGGAAACCGGTCACAAAGAGGAGCCGGGCTGAGACAGAAGCAGGGCCCCTAGATCCAGACAAGACCCTCTTGGGTCCAGATAGGGCCCCTGGATCCAGACAAGGCCCCCTGGGTCCAGACAGGGCCCCTGGATCCAGACAAGACCCCCTGTGTCCAGACAGGGCCCCTGGGTCCGGGCAAGACCCCCTGGATCCAGACAAGACCCCCTGTGTCCAGACAGGGCCCCTGGATCCAGACAAGACCCCATGGGTCCAGACAGGACCCCTGGATCCAGACAAGAACCCCTGGGTCCAGACAGGGCCCCTAGATCCAGACAAGACCCCCTGGGTCCAGACAAGACCCCCAGGGTCCAGACATGATCTGACTCCAGGCAGGGATCCTGGATCAGACAGACCTGAAGCCAGACACACTTTGCACCCTCCACATGCACACACATATGCACTTTTAAAATGTTTTCCCACAAAACTGTTCTATTAGGCAATTCTCAGAGCCCTGGTGGCGCAGTGGTTAAGAGCTCAGGCTGCTAACTAAAAGATCAACAGTACCAATCCACCAGCTGCTCCTTGGAAACCCTTTGGGGCAGTTCTACTCTGTCCGATAGGCTTGCTATGAGTTAGAATCGACTTGATGGCAAAGGGTTTGGTTTGGTTGGGTTTTTTAGGCAGTTTTCCTACTGAGGCCAGCCCAGAGCTTGCAAGTCTGAGTATATGTGATGTTATTTAAGTATTTTAAAAGACTGTGTGACATATCATAGAGTGTTGGGCTTGGAGGCTCACAGCCTGGGTTCAAAGCCCGGTTTTGTCACTTTCTAGCAGAACGTTCTGGGGCAAGTTCCCTAATCTCAGAGTCTTCGTGTATTTGAGTGTAAAAGAAAGATGACCTTTCTGCTGTGAAGGGGAAATGTACTCTGGGAAGATGTTCAACACGTTTAATTTTCTTTCTAACTTTCTTTAAGTATAGATGGGGTGAGGAGGGGTTTTGGAAATTTCCTCTCGACCAGTCTAGAGCATATTTCCTCAGAATCTTAGAGAGGAGCCAGAAGCGAGAACTGAAACTCTGAGTTTCCTCCAAGTGTGTTACTAGGATTTAAGAAATGAAAACTCCTAGCCTCTAGCAAAGTCCTGACTTCTGCTTCCCAAGGAGGCCATGTTCTCTTGTCCATGCTGCCACTGCAACTACTGAAGATGATAACAGTTACCGTGTATTGCATCATAGTACTTGTCTTAGACATCTAGTGCTGCTATAACAGAAATACCACAAGTGGATGGCTTTAACAAAGAGAAATTTATTTTCTCACATCTAGTAGGCTAAAAGTCCAAATTCACAGCGTCAGCTCCAGGGGAAGGCTTTCCCTCTCTGTCAGCTCTAGAGGAAAGTCCTTCTCATCAACTTTTCCCTGGACTAGGAGCTTCTCTGCGCAGGAACCCTGGGTCCAAAGGACGCACTTTGTTTTCGGCACTGCTTTCTTGGTGGTATGAGGTCCCCATGTCTCTCTGCTAGCTTCTGTCTTTTATATCAAAAGGGATTGGCTTAAGACACTATCTAATCTTGTAGATTTCATCAATATAACTGCCACTAATCCAGTTTATTACATCATAGTGATAGGATCTACAACACACAGGGAAATCATATCAGATTACAAAATGGTAGACAATCATACAATACTGAGAATCATGACCTAGCCAAACTGACACACACATTTTTTGGGGGACACAATTCAATCCCTGACAGTACTGTATGCCCTCATAGTACTTACCACAGGTTATCACTGTCCATTATTTGTAGGACTTAAGTTAATGTCACTGAAGTGTACATGTGGAGAGTGTTGAAATTCGTGACTTTTTGATTAATGTTTCTCTCCTCCATTGGCTCCATAAAATGCAGAGAACACTCACGTCCCGCAGAACCTAGTGTGGCGGGATACAGCCATGATCAGTACTGTGGTGGGTGAGCGAGTGCCTGGCTCTTCACAGCCATTGTTCCATTCAACATACACAGCAGTTCTATAAGCCAATTATCATCATCCTCCCCAGTTTATGTTTGAGAAAACAAAGACTCAAAGAATTTTAGTGGCAGCTAGTAAGTAGTCCATCTAGGATTCAAAAGCAGGGTCAAATGAGGCCAAAGTTGTACCCCTTAATCACTATGCCGTATTCCTCTCAAATTACTGAAGTATTCTCAAATAAATGCATTTTCAACCAACAGATTTGCATGGGAGTGGTTAAAAGACAGTGTTGCCTTGAAAGGGCTTCCCCTCCATGCCTCCCATCTCAGATATCCTCCTTCACTCAGCCCAGTCTCCCTACACACCCATGTCCTTGCCTGTCCTGTGCCTGCGTCAGATGCCTCTTCTGGGCCTTGCCCCTGTTCCACCAATCCAAATCTAGTCCTTTCCTAAGGCCCATATCTCCATTCCCCAAAAACTTTCTTGAGTACCCCAGTCCTTTACTGCTCAAGGTGGCCCTTGATGGGCATCACCTGGGAGCTTGTTAGAAACACAGATTCTTGGACCCCAACCTAGACCGACCAAACAGAATCTGCATTTGTAACAAGATTTGTACAGACAATAAAGTTTGAAGAGCAATGGCCCAGTCCAGAAGGGTCTTTCCTATCTTAGAATTCTTGTAGCAGTGGTAGTCTGAGCCACAGCTTCTAGTGTTGTACTCTGTAGTTGTCTTGTTCTTTTTTTTTAAAAATTAATTAATTAATTTTTTCCCATACAAAAATTTATACATACATTGTTGTGTGACTCCATTTGCTCTCTCCATACTATGACAGCACACTCCTTCTTTCCACCCCTGATACCCCATGTCCATTCAATCAGCTCCTAACCCTCTCTGCCCTCCCATCTCACCTCCAGACAGAAGCTGCCCATTTACTCTCTTGTATCTACTTGAGCTAAGAGGCACACTCCTCACAAGTATCACTTTATGTCCCACAGTCCAGTCCAATCCCTGTCTGAAGAGTTGGCCTTGGAAATTGTTTTAGTTCTGGGCTGATAGAGAATCCAGGGACCATGCTTTCCGGGGTTCCTCTAGTCTCAGTCAGACCATTAAGTCTGGTCTTCTTACTAGAATTTGAGTTCTGCACCCCACCTTTCTCTTGCTCCATCCGGGACTCTCTGTTGTGTTCCCTGTCAGGGCGGTCATTGGTGGTAGCCAGGCACCATCTAGTTCTTCTGGTGTCAGGCTGATGAAGTCTCTGGTTTATGTGGCCTTTTCTGTCTCTTGGGCTAATACTTTCCTTGTGTCTTTGGTGTTCTTCATTCTCCTTTACTCCAGGTGGTTGGGACCAACTGATGCATCTTAGATGGCCGCTTGCAAGCTTTTAAGACTCCAGATGCCACTCACCAAGCAGGATGCAGAACATTTTCTTAATAAGCTTTGTTATGCCAATTGACCTAGATGTCCCCTGAAACCATAGTCCCCAGACCCCTACCCCTGCTACTCTGTCCCTCAAAGTGTTTGATTGTATTCAGGAAACTTCTTAACTTTGGTTTAGTTCAGTTGTGCTGACCTCCCCTGTAGTGACTGTTGTCCTTCCCTTCACCTAAGATAATTCTTATCTACTATCTAGTTGGTAAATAACCCTCCCCCTCCCTCCCCACCCTCATAACCATCAAAGAATGTTTTCTTCTGTGTTTAAACCTTTTCTTGAGTTCTTATAATAGTGGTCTTATACAATATTTGTCCTTCTGTGACTGACTAGATTCACTCAGCATAATGACCTCCAGCTTTTTCCATGTTGTATTTCACGGCTTCATCGTTGTTCTTTATCGTTGAGTACTATTCCTTTGTGTGGATATACCATAATTTGTTTATCCAGTCGTCCGTTGATGGGCACCTAGGTGTCTTGTTCTTCAATTGTTTTGTATCTTATACTTGTCTACATAGACGGGGAGACCTTGTCTTCTGTCTCATGGTATCTCACAAGCAGGCTTTTTCAAAACTGAGCTCTGTAAACCCTCAAGCCCTCATCTGCATATCAGGAGAGTTAGCCCTCAGTAACTGGAATGCTTTTAAAACATATCATGACAAGTATGTGCCAGAGAGCTAGGGACTAAGAAAACTGGGCCTCATGGCTTACGATGTATCCGAATCAGATGTGTTTAATAAGGGAAACCTCTGTTAGAGCGAGGGCTGTCCAGCCTTCTGGTTTCTGGGTAAAGTTGACAAATGTGTTTATTTTGAAAATCATAATGGAATTACTTTTGGTAAAGTAAAAAACAATCCTTCTATAATACCTGTCCAGAATTCGAGCAATCTTAACTGTTGATTGTAAGTAAGTATTAGTGCTTCATGATACTTGTCCACCCTCATTTAGATTCTCTCTTGGGCAAAGCATCATGCACAACCTTAAGTGATATAAAAATCAGTAAGATGGAGTCCCTGTCCTCAGGGAGCTTACAACCTGAAGATGGGGCCGTAATGCAGGAGAGGCCAGCAGAGCTCTGTAACAGAAGTGGAAACCAGTGTTATGAGCACTCAGAGGAGGGCACTTAGAGAAGGCGTCTTTGGAGTGAGCTTTGAGGGCCAGGGAGGAGTTCAGCTAGACTGGAAGGTGAGACAGGGACCCCACAGAGGGACAACATGAGAAGAGGCCTTATAGCAGGCCAAGGCACATGGCTCCATCTACAGTGAAGTGACAGGAAATGAGGCCAGTGAGGCCTTAAGCTCTAAATTAGACTTTGCAATGTGGAAAATTTTATTTTCAACATCTACTAAGAAGGATCGGATTTGAATTTCATTGCAGCTGATTCAGTGGAGCACTGCCTTGGCTACACATGGGGCGTGTGTGCCGCTGTTCAGGAGGTATGCAGAGATACAGAGTGTATAGAGACAGGGAAGGTCTGGCTGGCAGTCCACTTTGCCATGCCTGTGATGAAATTCCAGAAATTAGGAGCCATTGAGTAAGAGGAGAAAGAGGACCCTTTGCTGCAAAATCAGCCTACAAACAGCAGTTCTCTCAACCAGCACCCTCATGACCAACTTACCAGGTTAATCAGACTCTATCTGTTCTGGCTATCTAGAGTGTGGCGGCAGTGGGCTCAGGGCTACTCAGCTGGAGAGACGGATGAACTGTGAATGTGAAAGGAAAGTTGTATTTTTTAATGAAAAAATAAAGAGAATGCTTTGTAAATGCTTGAAAAAACCACTTGCTAAGAAAATCTGTGTTCATTTGCAGGTAAATGTGACACCTGTTTTAAAAAAAAATGAATAAAAGCAAAACTCCAATGGATTCTACACTCATCTCTGAGATATATAGTTAGATAATCAAATTATTTTTCAGTTAAAAAGGAACTTAACCAGTTGCCATCTAGTCAACTCCAACTCATGGCAACCCTTTGTATGTCATATAGAACTGTGCTCCATAGGGTTTTCAATGGCTGATTTTTTGGAAGTAGATCACCAGGTCTTTCTTCCGAAGTGTCTGTGGGTGGACTTGAACCTCCAACATTTCAGTTAGCAGCTGGGCACTTTAACCCTTTGCACCACACAGGGACTTCTCTTAATCTAACCCCTCCTGAAACAGATGAGGCAGCTCAGGCCAGAGCAGCTGGATAGAATTTGCAGCATGGCCAGGCAGTGAGAGGGAGGGCCAGGCTCCATCCTGACCTGGTGGGTCTGGTGACCTTTCCACAGCAAAAGTTTATGGACGGTCACTTCTCTAATTTTTCCGAGTCAAGCTGAGCTGGCGTTCAAAAATCAGCATTGGTTGAGATTTCCCCTGAGTGTTTGATGCATTGCAGGTCTCGGTAGTCACATCCCCCTGCAGCTTCAGGCCAGTACCAGGCTGAGGGACCCTTCAGAGCTTGACTGCTCAGGTGGGTGAGAGCTGAGTGCACCCCTTGTTAGCAGATGCACAAGGAGAATACCCAGACGGGAGCACAGCAGCTCACCTCTCTGTCTCGGGAAAAGGTCACTGATTCACCACGTTGCTGCCTAGAGAGTGTGCGCAGGATTGACATGGCTGGCATAGCACCATTAGGTGGTCGGAACACTTGAACAGGGCAGTGGCGAAGGGCATAATAAGAAGAGCTACAAGGGAAAGAAATACAACAAGCAGAGTGAGTGGGGAAGACAGGCCACAATGCAGTTGGAAACGGCATCCTGTGTGAATGAAGGTCACTGTCAATGCATGAGGTGCTTGTTTACTGTTGAAGGTGTGCATATTTAGGAATCCAATATGTGAAATGGATTCTAAAAGGGCAATTTTGAAAGAAAAAAATGGATCATTTTCTAGCTCTGACTGCTCTTTATTTTTGTTGACTATTTCTTGGAAGAGAAGAGTTCACTTTCTTTATTCAACTGAACTAATGGATTATAAGTTTCAAAAGCAAAGTGGAGGAAAGAGGCCCTCATCACTCTGAACACTCTAAAAAAAGATTCCTATATTCTGTAATCTATAGAATGAGAAATCGTCTCTTTCAAGGCCCCCATGTAATCATGAGTCAAATATTTCCCTTCTGAGGAGTGTTCGGTGGAGAGGAACTCTGCGTGATGAGCGCTTTTCCCTTTCTTGATAATGAGAAAGAAATACAAAGACAGTGTTTAAAAGAAAGCGCAAGACTGATGATGAAGTTTCATCCAGGATTGCTTTGATGGCCCAGCTGTGGAACGCACATTGGGTAGTAAAATGTGGCTGTTGCTGTTGAAAGAGAAAGAGTGAGGAATCTACTAACAGTCAAAACAGTGTCATTGGAGGGATATGTCACCTTTTGGAGTACTCACGAACTTCATATGATAACATTTTGCTACTTTCTCCTCTTCGTATTTATGAGATGAGAAAACTCCCCCCTCTTCAGAAGGATGTTAAAGATCTGTTTGTGCAACTAATCTCTTCTTCTCGTCCTCAAGTCTCAAAAAAAGTATTTGCATGCTTCTTTTTATGTCATCCACACACTGTCACCACCACTGTAGCACAGTACAAACTACGAGAAGGTTTGTTTCTTAGGGCAAAGAATTAGTGACCTACAGGGAAACAGTCTTAGGTTTTTTTCTGCTGAGATTCCCAAGGCTGATTTGATTACAGTTGGAATCTAATCAAGAATCAAGTGTTCATGCGTTCCGCAAGTATTTATGGAGCGTTTCTATTCCTGACACTGTTATGGTTGCTGGAATACCTCGGTGCACAGAAACAAATACCGACCCGAAGCTACGCAGCAGTGAACTGATGGGTGTTCAGAGTAAAATCACAAGACCCGGATCAGAAATGTAGCCAGCCCAGTCTGGAGTAAAGCAAAGGCAGGAAACCAGTCCAGGAACTCTGTGGATCTAAGAGAGATGGCCAGGCTTAAACTGGGAGTACAGGACACCTGTCAGGAGGATGTGAGAACGTGCTGTGTTGACGGCTCACCTGGGGTCTGGATGAGGAAGGTATGTAGGACAATGTCCTACCAAGGATGCATGTGGTGGTGATTCTTCACTTGACCTAAGCTCCCAGTTGATTCCAGCATACCTGGCCTGCTCACTACGCGGAAGGCCACATAGGTCTACAGAACAGAGGAGCAGAAATATATAGACTTACCAGAGAGAAATTCACATTGAGTGGTTGCTGAATCCTTCTGTCTCTAAGGTCTGGTACAGTTCTTAATAATCTACTTTTACTGGTGAGGTTCTGCCATATACCAGACACTGTTTTAGGCAGTGGAGATACTACAGTGAACAAAGTAAAGACTCTGCCTAAGTGAAGATTGTGGTCCTGTGGGGAAAATGGAAAATAAACGAATAAATACATAGTGTAATGTAATATATGTTTTATTATATTATGCTATATTCTACTGTATTGTGTTATACTTTACTATATAAAAAAAAAATCTGTTGCCATCAAGTTGATTCCGACTCATAGCAACCCTATAGGACAGAGTAGAACTGCCCCATAGAGTTTCCAATGAGCACCTGGTGGATTCGAACTGCCGACCTATTGCTTAGCAGCCGTAGCTCTTAACCACTGCACCACCAGGGTTTCCTGCTTCACTATACTATGTTATTATATTGTTGTTTTTAGTTGCTGTTGAGTCGATTCTGACTCATGGCAACATAATGTATTACAGAATGAAATGTTGCCCAGTCCTGTGCCATCTTCATGATCATTGGTATTTTGGGCTCATCTTCCAGCACTATATTGGATACTATTCTGTTGTGATCCCTAGGATTTTCGTTGGCTAGTTTTCAGAAGTAGATTGCCAGGCCTTTCTTCCTTGTCTGTCTTAGTCTAGAAGCACCACTGACACCTGTCCACCATGGGTGATCTTGCTGGTATTTGAAATACTGGTGGCATAGCTTCCAGCATCACAGCAACATGCAAGCCACCACAGTAGGACAGACTGACAGATGGGTGGTGGTATATCATATACCGTATATTATATCATATCACGTCATATTAAATCAAGGAATTTTAAGTCCTGTGAAGACAAACAAAGCAGGGCATGGGAACTGAGAGTGATGAAAGAAGACTGTTTTAGTTAGTAGGATGGTCAGAGAAGGCCTCCACAGGGAGGTGGCCTTGGAGCAGAGATCCACAGGGACTGAGGCAGCAAGCCTCGTGAACACCTGGGAAAGGAGAGTCCAATCTGGGTGCAAGGGCCTCGAGGAGGTAGGAGGGGCTGTGCTTGGCATGTCCAAAGAACATCAAAGAAGCAGGGTGACTGAAGCACAGTGTGTTGTGGGGAAAGGGTTTGGGGCGGAAGGTAACTTTGAGAGGGACCAGAGCATGTGGGTCCTTACAGTAAGGACTCAGCATTCTTTTCCTAAGCGAGAGATATGCCTAGAGGGAACTGGAGCGTTGTATGATCTGATCTCCATGCTGAAGGGATCACTGGCTGCTCTGTGGGGAACAGACTGTCAGGGCCGGCCTGGGGTGGGAGCAGTCATACTACAGAAATGCTGCAAGAGGTGTTAGTGGCAGAATCTGACCCAGTAAGATTGAGTACCCCCTCCTCAGTCATTTAGAACAACACTAACCTTGCAGCCAGGGACCACTTAGCCTCTCGGGTTAAAGACTGAATGAAACTTTAGCCTGGAAGGGAGACCCTGTGCCGGGGTGGGAGGAGAGCTGGAAGGGCGTGAGCATATTAGTAAGAAATGAGGGGGAGGTTTGGCAAGCCTAATGGCTACAGCTTCACAGAGGTTTTAGACAGTAATAAGGAAAGGTGGGGACTTACACCCCATAACTCCTTTCTAAACAGCCCGGTAATTACTTTTGGCATTTTGACAAGTGTTTGCTGGAGTGAAGGTCAAAACTGTCAGCTACAAGATCTATGCTAATCTGCCCAGCTGGAGGAGACTCAGGTAGCCAATGCTTTTTGTAATTAGAAGTTGCAAAAGCCAGTTTTCATCATGGCTTTACATTACGCATAAATGAATCAATGTTATGAAGTAATTTCATTTGTCATAGTTTACAGGCTTACCTGTGTAGAAATAGATGAACAGCGTTCAGAGAGAGATTAGGGAATTGTGGGTAAATTAAATATTAGGGAACGGTATCATTCAACAGTCATTTTTATGCATTCATTTTTATACAAAAGGAGGCTATGCATTAAAACTATAATTTATGGGAGAAATACATTCTCACTTGCAAATAAGAGAGCTGAAGTAAATCACCTTTGCTCCAGGATAGCATGTGGCTTCCCTTTGACTGTATCTGACATAATTGCTCAGGAGAGCAAGTTCTTATACAGTAGGCATGTTTACGCTTACTTAGAAATCCGTCCAGAAGAGAAGAAGGGAAATCAGTTCATGCTGAGGGCCTGAGTGACCTCAGCTTTGCTCCCTGTCTCAGCATCCACTGTGAACAGGGCCCACTGGCAGCATACGGACATTGTCACATGGGAACCTTGACTAAACCAGTGCCCATGGAGTCGACTCTGACCATAGTGACCCCATGTGTGTCAGAGTAGAACTTCGCTCCATAGGGTTTTCAATGGCTGATTTTTCAGAAGCGGATAACGAGGACTTTCTTCTGAGGCACCTCTGGGTGGACTCAAACCTCCAGCCTTTTGGTTAGCAGCTAGGAGTGTTAACCGTTAGCACCACCTGGGGACTCCATACCTTGAACATCTTTAATCAGCCAGAATTTTCAGGGAATGTGGATAATTTTACATAGAATGCACTAAGACTTCAAACACTAAAACTTTTAAAACCTACTACTGGGGAAAAAATAAAAAACAGAAAAGGAATGTGCTCAAGGCATAAATATCAGTTAATCTCATTTTCAAGTATCTGTGCTCTTCGGTGCTCTGTGAGGTTACTGAGAGGCACATGTCTGTTTACCCCTTCACTAACCACCTCCTTCCTCACACACACACACACACACACGTACCACAGACACTGCTCCTGTGCTGTCACTGCTCTTGGTCTGCTCTTTCTCATTGTGCAGGCTCACTTCTTGATGGCTGCCTTCAGTGACTGTTAATTTTCCTCACCTTAGGAGGTTTTAAATTTGGGGGGGTTGCTTTTTGTGTGTTTTTTCATTATTTGTTTGATTTCTGTGCAGATTTAGCACTAGTTCAAGATAAATACAGCTGTCTTCTCTCTACATAAGTTAGATGCTTCTATACATTGGCAAGACTGATTTTGGAATCAAACAGGCATGGACTTGAGAAGGAGAAATGTGCTTGAATAGCAGGGTACTACATGGCTCAGTGGGATTCCTTCATACTTTCGAGAAAGCAAACGGTAAGCGTAATTTATTCTATATTCTCTTTATATGTATATGTATATTCTTTTATATGTGAAGAATATTCATTCAGCAAGTGTTGCTACTACATGCCATACACTTTTAGATGCTGAGGATAAAACAGATGAACAGACAAGATGTCTGCCCTCCTAAAGCTTGCATTGTAGCAGGAAGAAACAAACAATAAACAAATAAGTAGAACACGTAGTATTTTGGATGCTGACAAGTGCTGTGGGCAAAAATAAATCAGGGAAGGAAGACTTAGGGTGACAGGATGGGAGGTGCAATTAAAAGCAGTGTGGTCAGAGAAGGCTTCGCAGGAGGTGACACTGCAATAAAGACCTAGAGGAGGTGACAGGTGAGCCCTGGACAGACCTGGGGAGCGGAGGCATTCTCCACAGAGGAAGAGGAAGCGAGGGCTGTGATGTGGAGATGCCTAGCATGTTTAGAACAGCGTGGAGGTGGAGGGGCTGAGGGTAGAGTGGGGGGCGAGGTGCATAGGCCTTCGAAGCTGGTGTGCATGTGCCCCACCCATGTCCTTTGGTGCTCGTCTTCATGCCAGCTTATTGTTAAAACAAAAATTATATTAAGCCAATAATATAATTGATTTGAAGTTTATTTAATATATAATTTGCAAATCGGGCAACACTTCTGACTAGAGAGAAGTGAAAAGAACTTCCGAGGATTCTTATACCCCATCTTACTGACATCACTATGGAAAAGGGCCAGAACACTGTTGACATAATAACAACTTACCCTCAAACACAGCTTCCAGTCCCACCCTGGATTTTCTGTTTCTTGAAACTGATTGTGCATAGATAATTCTTCAAGGGAGCACAATGCCCAAGGCAAAATGGCCTTGACTGATTAGCTTGACTTAAAGGTGACTCTTAGGAGACCAACCAAAAAACCAAACCCATTGCCATCGAGTCGATTCCAACCCACAGTGACCCTATAAGATAAAGTAGAACTTCCCCACAGGGTTTCCAAGGAGCAGCTGGTAGATTCCAACTGCCGACCTTTGGTTAGCAGCCAAGCTCTTAAATGAGCTGTCTGCTCAAAAGGATCAGTGTTAAAGTGCTCAGCTGCTAACTGAAAGGTCGGTGGTTCAAACCCACCAGCTGCTCCATGAGAGAAAGATGTGGCAGTCGGCTCCAGTAAAGATTACAGCCTTGGAAACCCTATGGGGCAGTTCTGCTCTGTTCTGTAGGGTCACTGTGAGTTCGAATCCACTCAGTGGCAATGGATTTGGTTTTTGTCTGCTCAACGCTCAAGGTTCAAAAGAAGATCTCAGGACAATGGCCTGTGTGGGTCACCTCAACTGCATGAGCACCAAAAATCTAGATTCCAGGAGAATTAGAAACTGTTTCTCAGTGTCCCACCACCCGTGCTGTGACTTGCGCCCCAGGGCTTCCTCACTGCCCTTTCGGAGCAGGCTGGGAGTGCCAGAAGGCAGAGGCCATGGGAGAAGTCCCAGCAAATACCCCAGCTTCCTTGTCCTTCCGGGGCAGAATTCTGAGGGTACTGTGCACAGTCTCCCAGAGTTCCCTGGCATGATTCATGGTCAGTTTTCCGCAGCAGTCAGCTACTGGCTCAGTATCGCACGCTGTGTTGACTTCCTTCCTTTCTGTTTCCCTCCCTCCTCCTCTACAGAATGTTCCCTCCAAAATAACCTGTCCTTGTTGTTAGCTGCTGTTGAGTCAGCCCCAGCTTGTGGTGAGCCCACGCACAACGGAACAAAATGCTGCCTGGTCCTGCGCCATCCCCATGATCAGTTGGGAATCTAACTGTTGTGATCCAGAGGGTTTTCCTTGTCTGATTTTCAGAAGTAGATGGTCGGGGCTTTCTTCTTAGTCCATGTTACTCTGGAAGCTGAGCTAAAGCCTGTTCAGCATCACAGCAACATGCAAGCCTCCTCTGACAGACGGGTGGTAGCTGTGCATGAGGTACATTGGCTGGAAATTGAACCCAGGTCTCCCGCATGGAAGGCAAGAATTCTACCCCTGAATCACCACTGTCACATCCAAAATAACCTACTTGCACCAAAACCCTTATAAATTGGGTCAGCTTGTATGGGAATCAACCTAAGTGGTCCAACCAAAGTAAGACTTTGGCCTTGACTTTGCATGAGATGAGAAGCCACTGGAATGACATGATCTGACACATTTGAAAAGGATCTGTTCATCCGCTGTGTTGATGAGAGACTGCAGTGGCTGGTGTGACAGGATCTGTTAGCCTGCTGTGTTAAGGGCAGATTGGGGTGGCTGGGGTGAAAGGATCTGTCAAGCCTGCTGTGTTGAAGAGCGATTGTGGTGGCTGGGGTGACAGATCTGTTAGCCTGCTGTGTTGAGGGCAGATTATGGTGGCTGGGGTGACAGGATCTGCTAGCCCGCTGTGTTGAGGGCAGATTGCGGTGGCTGGGGTGACAGGATCTGTTAGCCCACTGTGTTGAGGAGCGATTGTGGTGGCTGGGGTGACAAGATCTGTTAGCCCGCTGTGTTGAGTACAGATTATGGTGCTTCAGGTGACAGGATCTGTTAGCCCACTGTGTTGAGAAGAGACTGCGGTGGCTGGGGTGACAGGATCTGTTAGCCTGCTGTGTTGAGGACAGATTATAGTGGTTGGGGTGACAGGATCTGTTAGCCTGCTGTATTGAGGAGGGACTGTGGTGGCTGCGGTGAAAAGGAGGGGGACGCAGGAGCAGAATCAGGGAGACAGTTAATGCAATAATCCTGGTGAGAGCAAGGGATGATGTGGGCTTGGAATGAGTGATGAGGGTGGGAATGCTCAGTTTCTGGAAAGAATTTGAAGATGGAGCTGTCACAATTTGCCACAGATTTGGGATAAGGGGAAAAAAGAGGAATCAAGTCACTGGAAGGATGGAGTTGCCATTTAGGAGCTGGGGAAGACTACTGGGAAGGCAGGGTTTTGAGGGATGATAAGGAATTTGGTTGGGTACAAGTTACACTTGATATGATTGTTATACATTCAGATATAGACCAAAAAGCCATTGTCATTGAGTCAAATCCAACTCATAGTGACCCTATAGGACAGAGTAGAACTGCCCCATAAGGTTTCCAAGACTGTAATCTTTAAGGAAGCAGACTACCACATCTTTCTCCCCTGGAGCAGCTGATGAGTTTGAACTGCTGACCTTTCAGTTAGAAGCCGACCACTTAACCCCTGTGCCACTAGGGCTAGGCAGTTTGATATACAAATCTATGGTGCCGGGGCAAGATCCCCGCTGAAGACATTAATCTGAGAGTTGGCAATGTTATAACTCTACCAGCCTTCGTGGAGTTGAGTTTTGATTGTAGAGATAGGTTTAGTAGTCTCACCCTTGTAACCAGTCTTCTTTCCTTCCCTCTTTTCTTCTTCAGTTCCCTTTTTCCATCCTCCCTCCATTCCTTCCTTCTTCAAATATTTATTGAGTGCCTGCTGTGTGCCAGGCACTGTGCCAGGTGCTAGAGTTTCAGCAGTAAACGGGAAGAGAAGAGAGACTTCAGTGCTGTGACAGGGACATCCAGGCACTGCCAAAAAGGTGAGAGGGGCCTGACTTAGCCTGAGAAATCAGAGAGGGTTTCCTGGAGAAAATGTTGTTTCCACTGAAATCTCAAGGAGAAGTTGAAGTTATTTTTACCCAGATCAAAGGGGGAAGACTTTGATAGTTTTAGGGGAGAATGACAGGTTCCAGTTTGCATTTTTAATGGAAAAACGTTTACATTTTAAGAGGTCCTCCTGCTTCTGAATGAGGAATGTGGAGTCGGGGTGGCCAAGCAGGCTCCTGGAGGGATGATTTAGAAGGCAGGCTAAGAGGTCCAGAGGAGGGGTTACGGTGATGTGGATGAGGATGGTGGCAGTGGGGACAGCAGTGAGCTGATCTGAGAGGTGATGCCGTGGTTAAGGAACCGTAATGGGGTAGTTCTACTCTGACCTATAGGATTGCTATGAGTTGGAATCAACTTGATGGCAATGGGTTTGTTTTTTAGTTGGGAGGTAGAACTCACAGGATTTGGTGTGTGATAATGTGCAGGGTGAGGATGAATCAAGGATGAGGGCACCTTTTCTCTGGCTTGTTCGAGTGGGGAGATGGTGAGTTTGCTTTCTGGGATGAAACGAAATCCAGTTGTGGTCGAGTCTATTCTGACTCAGGGCGACCCCATGTGTGTCAGAGGAGAACTGTGCTCCATAGGGTTTTCAGTGGCTGATTTTCCAGAAGCAGATTGCCAGGTCTTTCGTTCAAGTCATCCAAGGTGGAATCCAACCTCCAGCGTTTCAGGTAGCAGCCAGACACATTAACTGTTTCCACCACCTAGGGACGCTTACTGGGATAGGAAGCACTTAAAGATGGACACGTTCAGGAGGGAGATGACAAATTCAGTTCTGTTTGTTGTGTTTGAGGGCCCATGAGACATCTAGAATGAGATGTTGAGTAGGTGTTACCCATGCAGGCACGGGGCTCAGAAGAAAGCAAATGGTGAAACAAGATCATGTATCTGCAGCACTGAGCCCGTCTGTGGGATGAGCACTATTCTTTACGTAGCCTGCTGTGTGGGGAGGGCCGCCTTTGTAATCAAATAGACCGTGGCTCCAGTCGCGCCTGGGACACAAACTAGCTGTGTGACCTTGGACAAACTCCTACCCTCTAAGGCTCAGTTTCTTCATATGTAAATAGCATGGGAGTATTTGCTTGCAGGACTATTAGGTATGAAAAGAGACTAAATTTAGTATAGGGCCTAGCGCACCATAGACATTCAGTAAACAGGAGCTGTTCTATTAGCTGTTACTATTGGGATCTACTTACTTAATGGTCCCTGGGTGGCGCAAACAGTTTGCTCTCAGCCACTAACCTAAAAGTTAGTGGTTTGAGCCCAGCCAGAGGCACCTCAGAAGAAAGGCCTGGGGATCTACTTCCGAAGGATCAGCCATGGAAAACCCTATGGAGCACAGTTCTACTCTGACACACATGGGGTCACCAGAGTCAGAATGGACTCGACAGCAACTAGAGTCACTTAAAAGTCATTGTGGGCTTGGCTAAAGTCTTCTGAGAGTTGTTTTTCCTTCTCCACCATGCTGAATCTCTCTCCTCTACTGCACCGTAGCCTAAGGGCACAGTCTCAGGTTGGAGGGTTCTCAGAGAAGCTGCAGTGGCATCAGTGGGCAGAGCACCGCTAAAAGCCCTCCTGTAAGTGACGGATGACATGCATGGCTGGAAAGTGTAACGCACATGTTGAAGAGTGATGGAATTCCAGGGGCCTTGGTCTGCCTTCAAGGGAGTCCTGGTGGTGTAGTGGTTATGTGCTCAGCTTCTAACTGAAAGGTGAGCAGCTAAAACCCAGCAGCTGTTCCGCAGGAGAAAGATGTGGCAGTCTGCTCCTGTAAAAATTACAGCCTTGGAAACCCTGTGGGGCTGTTCTCCTTTGTCCTGTAGGGTGGCTGTGAGTTGGAATTGACCTGAAGCAACAGTTAGTCCGGCTTTAGGTACTTAGGCGGTTGTATTCACATTCAGAATATGCTTGCTGTCCCTGTTTCTTGTTCTGTTTTAATGTGAGTGTTGAAAATGCCAGTCCCTCCAGTATGCAGGGTAACCATAACTTTTTTCATGATCATTTATTTTTATTCTTTGTCCATATATGAATGATACTTCTGTTTTTGAAAATAGACCTTATTTTTTAGATCGGTTTTAATTGTGCAGAAGATGCAGCAAGTTCCCGTATACCTTCTCCCCCCTGCGCATTGTTTCTCCTGTTAACATCTTGCATCTCTGGGGTACATCTGATACAGCTGATGAATCGATGTCAGTATATTATTATAGCTAAAGCTCATAGTTTACATTAGGGTGCACTTTTTGTGTGAAGTGTATTTCTATTTTCTCTCATCATCTTAACATAAAAATGGTAGTGCCTTTATACCTAAAAAAAAAGGCTGGGCACTACAGAGCAACTTTAATGGCATTGCTTTAAGATAGGCCACCTGAGGTGGGAGAACAAGTTTAGGTGTAAGGCAGGCCACACCAGGCAGTGTGCTAGAAGATGCCAAGGGCCACAGACCCGCACACCTGCTAACAGGTCACCTTCCAGCAGAATTTCCATCAGCTCACCATCTCTGAGGAGGCCCCTGTCCTCCCCTGTCCAACTCAGCAGGCATCTCTCTAAGCTAAGATAATGTCAGTGTCTGTCAATTGCAGGCTTACTGGGAGTTCTCCTACAAATACCAGTCCCCATGGCAACTGAACAAAAGGGTAAGGGAAGAGAAAAACGAGATGATTATATTCCAGTTGGGCTTGCTGCTCTGCTCACAGGACAGGACACCCAGTCTGAACCTTTGTGCCAGTGTCTGACTAGACTGCTGCCCTACAAAGGGCACCACGCCCAGCTGCCACCAGACCCTCAGAGCCCAGGCCAGCAGCTGCTCCAGTTCAGGAAATTGGAGCACAGTGGAAAGCGGGGAGGAGAGCTTCTTGCTGCTGGGCTGCATTGCTGCCGGCTCATTGCCCACACTCAGGCCTTTCTGAGAGATGAATGCCCCGTGGTATGATTTGAGTCTCCATAAAGCCCAACTGGAAATCCTCATGGCATAGTGGTTAAGTGCTACAGCTGCTAACCAAAAGGTTGGCAGTTCGAATCTACCAGGCGCTCCTTGGAAACCCTATGGGGAAAGTTCTACTTTGTCCTATAGGGTCGCTGTAAGTCGGAATTGACTCAACCGCAACGGGTTTGGTTTTTTGGTTTTTAAAGCCCAACTATTTAAGACTTATATTCCACCAGCCTATCAGTATCTGAAATCCCTGTCTTACTCCTAATCCTTGGGTTTTGAGAACTCTAGAGGTTTAGGTAACAAATGGAATGTGTAGCATGTTAATCCCTTAGCAGTCATTAGCATCCATTAACATGATACGTTAGCACAGAGTTGACCAGATCAGCAAATTGTCACCTTGGATAGCCTTGAGCAGTTCCTATGATACCAGGACTCAGGAGAGGTAACCCTTGATTGGAAGGACAGAGGAGATAACAGGAAAGTTCTCAGAATTGAGAATGGGAATGAGTATTTGGCAGCAGCCTGAGGATAATTGGCACTTGAGAAGGAGACACTTAGAAAACTTCTCTTGGGGGGAGATGTCAGGGACAAATCTTGCATGGGCAACAGCTCTGCCTGTTTAGGGTATGTTTCCCATCTATTACCTGGCTTTTCCCTCCCAGCACAGGACTACTAAAGCTCCAATGACCCGTTGAAAAACGAACCTGCAAGGCTAACATGCCAAATCCATAGGGCCTTATAATGTTTCTCTGTAGGAAAATACAAGGGTGGTGCGCGTTGGAACATATCTTCGTAAGTGATTGTCAAAGATAGCATTATAGGTAGTTGCATTATTGAACAATACTCCTTTGGGTTGATATTGAATATGATAAATGCAAATTATTCAACTGAACAAAAAGTGTGCAACAAAATGAGATTTACAAATCCTAAACTGAGAATCTACGGACCCATTACCTCCACAATAGTTACCTTTTTGTTTAGTGAGGCTGAGAGTAACAAAAACTTTAGCTGAGTATCTTTCTTATCATATTAATTTTATTGATTGTAGAAGATTGCGCCATAAATTATGAACCAAATCGAAACCAGGCACCAACTTCTGTTAGCCCTGTCTGAATATCCTCTTTGTTATTTCATGACAACTGAAGTGGGGGAAATGAAATGGAGGAAAAGGCAGGGGACTTGGGGCTGGGAAGCCTGAGTTCAAGTTCTAGTTCCATCTTTTTTGTCTTGTGACTTTGGACAACTTATTTGCTCTCTTCAAACTTCAAATTCCTTATCTGTCAGATAGGACTAATATGAAGTTGCATTAGAATTAAAAGAGGTAGGAAGAATTTTTCTAAAGATCTTACAAATGTTTAGTTGTCATTGCTTACCTTGGATTTATATTGGCTTTGTATGCCTGGGCATTGAACAGGTGGAATCAGAAAGATATTGTGCCAAATCATCGTGAAAAAAAATTTCATTTCACTGGTGTTCTCGATTTGACCAGGAGCTGACAAAAATATGTCATGGGGTTGAGAGACTAACTATGTCTTGTTTATAAAGAAAGGAGAAGGAACTGGAACTATTAAAATCATTGCATTATGCACAAAACTATCACACCTCAGATCTGCTTGTTGTGGTGTAGGAGATGGCATAGGTGATCATTTCTCAATGAACCTTCTTTTACATAAAGATCAAGACTGTGTATTAATGAGATGCTAGTGATCTGTATAATGCAAAGCAGAGATCAGTTGAAAACAACATCAGCATGCAGAGTTAACACATCATCAGGAAGGCAGTTCTACCCTGTGTTGATACTTTAGCACTGGTTAAAGGTGGATTGTACAATTTTACCCTATCAATTTAAAGACAGTTTACACTCTATCAACACATTGTCTTATTATAACAGCAAATTTAGAATGAAAAAACTTCCCCAAATGCAGTTAAAGAATTTCCTCCCATGGCATAAAATGGTACAAATAAAAAAGTCCCACCAACTTCACAACCCTCAACCAACCAGAAGGACATCCCTAAACTAATCTTTGTGGGGGTAAGCTTAAGCTACCACTTGCTTAGAGGAATCTGAGTTTCTATTTAGAATGAAATGGATGATGACAGGTGAGTTTAAAAATAATGATTTGGATACTAGGGGCCCTAATATTTGGCATAAATATAATACAAAGTATAGCTAACAATAACACAAACACCAGAAGATAAGCTAGATAACTGGGAGCTCCTAAAAATTAAACACTTATGCTCATCGAAAGACTTTACCAAAAGATTAAAAGGAGAACCTACAGACTAGAAGAAAAATTTTGGCTATGACATATTTGAGAAGGGTCTAATCTCTAAAATCTATAGAATACTTCAACATCTCAATAACAAAAAGACAAATAATCCAGTTTAAAAATGGACAAAGGATATGAATAGACACTTCACCAAAGAAGACATTCAGACAGCTAACAGACACATGAGGAAATGCTTGTGATCATTAGCCATTAGAAAAATGCAAATCAAAACTGTAATGAGATGCCATCTCACCACAGCATTACTGGCATGAATCAAAAACACAGAAAATAACAAATGTTGGGGAGGTTGCAGGGAGACTGGAACTCTTATGCACTGCTGGTGGGAATGTAAAATCGTACAACCATTATGGAAAATAATATAGCGCCTTCTTAAAAAGCTAGAAATATTTGAGTATTTGGGCTTTTTGTTGCTGTAGTTGACTGATACAAAAAAATGAAGCACTGTTTATGAAAGCAATGCGTCTTCTTCTTAAATCCTCTCTCTCCCATACATGGACAAAAAAAAAAAAAGCTATAAATAGAAGTACCATAGGATCCAGCAATCCCACTCCTAGGAATATATCCTAGAGAAGTAAGAGCCATCACACAAATAGGCATATGCACACCCATGGTCACTGCAGCATTATTCACAATAGCAAAAAGATGGAAACAACCTAAGTGCCCATCAACAGATAAATGGATAAATTATAACACAATGGAATACTAGGCAATGATAAAGACCAATGATAACGAAATGGTGGACAAGCACACAATACTGGGACTCATGGACTAACCAAGTTGACACACATTTTGGGGGGACACAGTTCAATCCATAGCATTCCACACTTCCCCCCTCCACAAAATTCATATCCTTGCCACATGCAAAACACATTCACCCCATTGTATCATAGCAAAGTTTCAAATCAACTTCAAGTCAAAATCCAAAAATTCCTCTTCATCTGTGAAATCTAGAATACAAGTTATTTGCTTCCAAACTACAATGGTGCAACAGGCAGGCATAAGCTAGACACTTCCATTACAAATCAGAGAAATTGGAGGGAAAGAAGGGATAACAGGCATCAAGCAAGTAAGCAGAACATATTACATTAGCCCTCAAGGCTTGAAAATAATCCTCTGTTCTCTGAGACCATTTAGACAACAGCCCTGCCCTGCAGACTCAGGGTGTTGGCCACACTCTCCTGATTCTGAGTGGAGGCCCCTCGGCCCTGGGCTTCAGCTCTGCCTTCCAGGCCCACTGGACGGCAACTCTGCTTCCTCAGCTTTGGGCGGCCCCATTCTTCTAGTCCATCTGAGTGGCTACTCTACCCTTTGAGACACAATTGCAATAACCAGTCGCCTTTGAGTCAATTTTGATTCGTGGCACCCCTTTGGGTGTTAGAGTAGAACTGCACTCCATGGAATTTTCAATGGTTGAATTTCAGAAGTAGATCACCAGGCTTTTCTTCCGAACACTCTGGATAGACTCAAACCTCTGACTTCTTGCTTAGTAGCCGAGCACATTAACCATTTGCACCACCCAGGGACTCCCCAGATACAATAACTTATTTAATTTTGTGATCTTTTTTACATTTAAAAAATGACAGCACCAGCCTGATGCTTTCTTGCAGAGAATACTATTTTGCTTCTCTTGGTCTGAGAGCTTACGTTTAGCCTTTGGTTAATTTTAAGGAAAGCCTCATCTTAAACCTTGGATGAAGGTAGACACACCACAGGAGAACAAACATAGCCACCTATGGCATTCCCGGACCTCATGGATAGGGTCATATGTTGTCATCTCTTGGCTTTCTCATTTGCATTCAAGAAGTGAAGGAAAGGAAAACAAGAAGGGCTCCCAGCTCTCTGCAGTCTGACCGGCCTCCTGCTCAGTCAGCAGCCCTCCTGCTCTGGGCCTCTGCTGAGCCCTGTGGGCCCAGTGACCACTGCATCCAGACTCCCTCCCCTCCAGTCCTTATCCCCACTGTTGCCCAGTTCTTCTCCCAATCTAGAATTCCTTGCACCTTCCTGTCCTCGTATCTAAATCCTGCTTTGTTCCCCAGCTGAATGATCAAGTCCAACTGCAGGGAACACTTAGATGGCAAACTCAGGCAGAGGTAATTCTCTCCTCTCAAATTCCACAGCTTCTGCCTTTCAGGCTCACTAGACCCAGTCCTGCCTCCCCAAATTCTACCACCCACCACCCACTGCTGTCAAGTGGATTCTGACTCATCCTGACCCTATAGGACAGAGCAGAACTTCTCCACAGGGTTTCCAAGGCTGTAAATCTTTATGGAAGCAGACTGCCACATCTTTCTCCAGCCAAAATCTACCAGGGCCAGCAAACTAAGGCCCTTGGGCCAAACCCACCCTGCCAGCTACTTTTGAATAAACGTTTATTGGAAGACAGCTGAGCCGCTTCCTTTACGTATGTTTTGTATGTTCATATTTGACCATGGCTACTTTTAAATACACAGACAGCTGAGCTGCTTCCTTGACAGTCTGTTATGTATGTACGTATTCGACCATGGCTACTTTTGCACTGTGAAGGCAGAGATGAGTAGTTGCAGCAGGGACTGGATGGGTATGAGCCTAAGATACTTACTGTCTGGCCCTTTACAGCGAAAGTTAGCCGACTCCAAAGTTCTAGACCACTAGTTCTCCAAGTGTGGTCCCAGAGCTACAGCTCCAGGATCACCTGGCACTTGTTAGAAATGAAGATTCTTAGGCTCCACCACTGACCTACTGAATTAGAAACTCTGGGAACAGAGCTAGCAATCTTGTTAGAACTGGTCCTCCAGGGGATTCTGATGACCCTGAAGTTTGAAAACCACTTACTGTTCTAGACCATAAGCTCCTTAAAGACAGCACCCAATTTTTATACATCTTTAGACCCTGTCACCCACCTTAGTGCTTTGCCCACAGTAGAAGCTCAATAAATATTTGTTGCTGATGAGAGAAATGATCTGGGAAAAAGAAAAACATGAGGCATTTGAAAAAATGTTTTTCTCCTTTTCCATGAGACACCCTAAATGTAGGAGAAGTCTTTACTGAAAAGTATTTGTATGGCATAATCACTCATGTGGAAATTAAAATGTTCATTCTAATTCACCTACACTTCCCCTTCATCCACCTGAATGTACCTCAAACCACCTTTGACTGTAATAACCGACGTAAAGAGCAACAACAACAGGTCACATTGCTAGGTATAGAAAGAGAAATTTCAAGAAAATAGAAAAGTATAGTCTGTTTGCTCTCCAAATCTAATTTGAGATTTTAACCTGTAACTTTAAACTACTCTCCATTGTAATATTTGAGGAATATACTGATACCTAGGAAAAATAATTGAAAGTCTTCTAAAATTTTGGCTTTGTTTCCTGTTCAGCAGGCTTAGTGACCTGCGCCGGGAAATACTTTCAGTAAGCTCTCATTAAAGAGTCTGTAATTAACCAGCTTGTCTCGGGAATTTGCTCAGGTCATGATAACCAGGGTTTTTTGTCCCATCCCTAAGTACAGATTCATATGCCAAACATTGTATTTTATTGGTGTTATTAATTTTCTCTCCAGGTATGAAATCTGGCAATGTAGACTTTCGGAAGGGAGTATATCAGGTGAGAGTTGGAACAATTCAAGTGAACTGCCTGCTTTCTAAAACTAATCTTAACTTTAATATCTTTCTGTAGGGAAATTTTTTGGCAGGTTGGTAAAATGTTTTGTTTTGAAAATTTTCCGCAGCATTTTGTAAACATCTCATGATGGGTCCACTTAAAATTTGGCTTTCTTTTTAGCACTTGGAGAGTCTTTCTGTACTAGTGAACCTGAGAGACATTTGAAGGTATTTCAAAAAGGAGAAACACAACCTGTAATGTTCAGAGTTGTTGTTGTTGTTAACTGTGGTCAAGTCAGCCCCTGACTAATGACAACCCCACATACAATGGAAGGAAATGCTATGATCCATAGGGGTTTCGTTGGCTGATTTTTGGAAGTAGATTGCCAAACCTTTTGGTTAATGCACTCGGCTGCTAACTGAAAGGTTGGGGGTTCAAGTCCACTCAGAGATGCCTCAGAAGAAAGACCTGGTGATCTACTTCCAAAAGGTCACTGCTTTCAAAACCCTATGGAGTACAGTTCTACTCTAACACACATGGGGTCACCATGAGTCAGAGTTCAACTGGGTTAGAGTTGTAAAACCACCAAAAATACCTTGAGATAAAATTCCATAGTGGGCCACTGTGAGTACGGCCCTTGGACTTAAGCTGCCATCTCCATGAGGATAAGAGGCAAATTTAGAGCCTCTTTCCATCCTAGAGGCAGAAGAGCGCCCTGTTTGTGAAGAAGGGCTTTAACTGAGGGGACTCACCTGCCTCAGGGACCTCTCCATCCCAGGCTTGGGAGTTTGGAAGTCAAGGATGGAGGAGAGAGGGGCTGCCCCTCTTGCTAATGGGGTCTTCTGTTGTAGCCTGTGCCACCAAGTTAAACCATAAGACACTCCGAAGCCCAGTTTGATTATTTGCTAAAGAAACAAACTGCATTGTTTTGTGATTCCCAAAGACGATAAATATAAACATACAACTTCTTGTCGGAAGGGACATCGAACACATAAGTAAGCTGAGGCACAGAACGAAAAATCAGTCTCTGCTTAAGGAAATGAACTAGAACAGTTCATTTCCCCCAAATTTTCTTTGACATGCACTTATACCCATTCACCTTATTCTCTTCTTTAAGGAAACATTTTCAAGAACCAAAGGATTAAGTAATTTTCTTATTCTTAAATAATACACACAGAGAGATAGTGCCATTCTCAGGACCTAGGGTAATTTCCATTTTTAATATACAATTTCTTATATTTTAATAGAAGTCAGATTACTTTTATCTGTAATTAAATCCAGAATATGTTATTCTTTAAAGGCCCTCATGGATTTTGACTTTATTGTTCTAAAAATGAATGACTAAAAGAGTTCCCAGTATCAGTCTAGTGAATGATTGCAACTTACTCATTCATTGTGAAAACACTAATCCTGAATAGCCTGTTGATTGACTTGTGGGTGTTGTGTTGTTGGTGCCATCCCCTGACCCCTCCACTCCTGTGGCCAAGTCCATGCCTGCTGCCTTCATTTCTCTCATACCATTGTTGCCAATCACATGCCTGCTCGCTAAAGCTTCAGAATCTTCTCTCGGCTTATGAAATGGAGTGTATCTTTCTAAGGCACTTACCTGTGACTTGCCTTTAGTCTTTGTCAAAAAGCAACTTGAGAACAGCTGATACTTGAGGCATATATTCTGAGGAATCACTTACCTAACCATTCTTCAAGAGTCCATAAAATGTTTTTTTGTGTTAGTCTTCTATAGACATTTATAGAACTATATTATGATATTATGTCCTTGGTTTTCACTGAAGGATGTGACTAAGAAACTATTTTGGAGAAATCACCTCTGCAGCTAATTATTATGCCCCTCTGTGTCTCTTATCCAGAATACTCCTTGATAAAGCTCAAAGCCAGAGTAAAGGTTGGTGTTCCTGCTGAACTGTCTGCTTCCTGCTGCTAGATAATACAAGGAATTACTTACCTTATCGTGTTCCTGCTTCCTCTTGGCTGCCAGGAATCTCAGACCTAGATTTTGTACGCAATTGCTTTTCTCATGCAGGATTGTATTGTATTACATCATTTTTCTGCTTTCCTTCTCCTTTATCACTGTTTTCTCAACCTTCGTTCTTTGTTAAACTGATTTTTTTGTATTTCTTTTACTTGAGTCCCTAAGTGAGCTGCTTTAAGTCCCCTTGGGAAGCAGGCAGGGCGTAAATCGTAAATTAGCTGTTCTGTGTTCCGTCATCTAGAGTCCCTGGTTCTCTGTTTTCCTCAATGACACCCAGATAGCCTAATGTATCTATAATTAAGTCACAGGTACACAGAGCCATTAAAAATCCCTCTAATCAAAACATGGAAGATGATGTGACTGAACCAATAGTCACTTCTGTGCTAATAGGGAGGGTGGGCCTTTCTTCCTTCCTTCCCTGCAGGGGGCAAAGTTCCTCCTGACACACGGGCTTCTAGAAATCACTTGAATGGTGAGAGTTTCAAGTCAAATAGAAGGAATGGAAATGGCATTGTGAAAAGGAAAAAAAATGTTTTGGCAAGCTCAGAGCCATTGGCATCCTTTAAATACAAGATGTGGATGTCTGTCTCGGCTGCTCATACAGAAGGAGTGCTGTCGTTCATCGCATGACGGTCATGTACAGTGAATAGGAATCACGCACTTTCTGGTGGCCAGGCAGCTATCTGAGTGCTGCTTTGATCCTCTGGACAACCATGTGGAAGGTGCCATTATTCCTCCATTTTTCAGAAGAGAACATCCAGGCACGGAGGGGAGAACGTGCCCCAAGCCGCACAGTTGTTAGGAGCTGAGCAGTGGTCTTCAGCACAACCCAGTCATTCTCTCCAGGCCTGCTTTCCAGTCCTCCCTCACCTCTTGCCTTTTCAAAGAGGGGTGAAGGGAGATGTTGAGGAAGGGGGATAAAAAACAACTAAAAACCCAAACCACTTGAAAAGGGTGTATGGGTTGCTAGTGTTCCTTTTGAAGGAACAGGGGAAGAAATGGAAATGCGCCAGGAGCTGCCTTGCTGTACCCGCTTACCCAGACAACTTGGTACTTCTCCAGGTGTCCCAGTGGTCCTGTTGTAACAGTCTTCTCTTCTGCAGAGAGCTTGGTGCAGAAGTTGTATACTGCTCCATTGTATTAGTGATGCCCTCCAAGCCAGGACAATATTGTTACAGGCTCACACTGCCTACTTTTCTGTCCCAGTGGTCCTCCCCACCCCACCTATGGCTGGATGTGAAATGCCCCTTCCCTCCTGGCTGCCCAACTTTCTCATGCAATCACCACGCTTACCCAAGGGGCTGTGGCTTTCTTTGAAAAGCCTGTTCTTGGCCATTCAGATATAAATGGGTTTTGAGAGACATACTTCAAGTACCTGAGGCACCGGCTGCCTGTTCCATGGCTGTCAGCCTTCTCCAGCCGCCAGCGCTGTAGAATTGCATTGACAGACAACTGGAACTAGAACTATCAATGTGTTTTCAGGTTAAGTTTGAGTTGAGCAGGAGTTAAACCCCAAGTTACTATGTATCTGTCTATTTTCTAGGTGAACTATATCAAATTAACCCCAAGTGTTTTCTCCTTCATATTATGTGGGAGAGTTTGTACTTTATTTGGAGGACTGGGACCGCATAGCCTCCCAGTATGCATAGGTATTTGCAATACTTCTGTTATATTGAGATGTCACTTATTAATGGACAGGAAACATACCAGATCCTGGGAACATAGGTCGCAAGAGCTGAGGTGGAGTAAACTGCTAATAATGCCTGTAAGTGGGCCCATTGCCTACCTGGTGGCAACACTTTGGAGTGAGGTTCATACAAATTTGGTCCTGAATAACATACTATACTAAACATTATGTGCACTAAAATGATCTAGTGGAGAACAGCCGGCAAAGTATGGTTTTTGTTTGCATCAGACTCATCCCAAAGGATCTGCCCAGTGTCTTGCCGGGAAAAGTGGAGTTGTGTGTGCATTTCTCTAATTGTAAGATTATGCAGAATGCTGTTGTCAGCTGCTGTTCAGTCGCCCCACGCACAATGGAAAGAGACGCTGCCTGGTCCTGAACCATTCCCATGATCGGTTGCAGATTGGACTGTTGTGATCCATAGGGTTATCACTGGCTAATTTTTGGAAGTAGACTGCCAGGCCTTTCTTCCCAGTCTGTCTTAGTCTGGAAGCTCTGCTTAAACCTGTTCAGCATCATAGCAACATGCAGCTTCTACTGACGGATGGGTGGTAGTTGCACACAAGGTACATTGGCCAGGAATCGAACCCTGGTCTCCCCCATCAAACAAACAAACAAAAAGCTGCTCTCGAGTTGATTCTGACTCATAGAGACCCTATAGGACAGAGTAGAGCTGGCCCATAGGGTTTCCAAGGAGCGGCTGCTGGGTTTGAACTGCTGACCTTTTGGTTTGCTACCACTGAACCATCACTGTCCTCAAGCATGCAGAATAGACATTAGTTAATTGAATGTTAAATTTTATTGTGGTCACCTTTAAGGAATTGTTTAGATTGCTCCTTTTCCCTGAAATGTCACTGAAAGTGCTGGAGAAAGTATGACACTCTGTATACATGTTTATGATGTGTTATGGCAAGAATAGAGCAGAGCAGATAACACACAGGTTTGGGAGTCAGGCAGGTCTGAGTTTAAACGCCAGCATCATGATTTACATGCGACTTCGGACAAGTCACGTATCTTCTCTAAACCTCGTTTTCTCCATTCATAAAATAGGGCTGCTCCAGTGGGAGTCCTCGCTGGGTTGATGTGGGATTACATGAGATGACATTACTTGTCTTAGTTATCTAGTGCTGCTATAACAGAAATACCACAAATGGATGGCTTTAACAAATGGAAATTTATTCTTTCACAGTTTAGAAGGCTATAGGTCTGAATTCAGGGCACCAGCTCTAGGGGAAGGCTTTCTCTCTCTGTTGGCTCTGGAGGAAGATCCTTGTTATCAATCTTCCCCTGGTCTAGGAGCTTCTCAGCGCAGGGACCCTGGGTTCAAAGGACATGCTCCACTGCCGGCACTTCTTTCTTGGTGGTAATGAGGTCCCCATGTCTCTCTGCTTGCTTCTCTCTTTCATGTTTCTAAAGAAATTGACTCAAGATACAACCTAATTCTATAGATTGAGTCCTGCCTCATTAACATAACTGCTTCTAATCCTGCCTCATTAACATCATAGAGGTTAGGATTTATAACACACATCAGATCACAAAATGGTGGACAACCACACAATACTGGGAATCATGGCCTAGCCAAGTTGACACAATTTGGGGAACACAGTTCAATCCATAACGTTAATAAACTGGGTGGCACAATGCCTGGCATGTCAGAAATGTTCTCTAATCTGGAATTTCTGCCTCCTTACTATTATTATTACTGTTATCCTGATCTTATTACCTAAAATTGGTTCAGCGTCTAAACTTCTGTAACTAAGATAAGGGGTTCAGGCTTTATAAACTCTGACTTTCTCTGATTTATATACTAGGGACAGCATTTATTCAGCATTACTTAGATTAGCTCTACCTTTTATGAATATACTACATCTATGTATACTTTGTACTTGGTTGGGTTGGAGACTCACCTGTCATTTTGAATTGTGTTACTTTTTTCTCTTTAAATTGTTAGCTACTCATTTGCTTGTCAAAAAGAAAAAAAGAACTTGCAGCAGGCACTCCACATGAGTAGAAAGCAACCACATTAGTCGGTTCTTACTCAGAATGGCTCACGTGATGTTGTGCTTTGCTTGCTTTGACAGATTAACAACCTTCTCCTTCTGAGACAATTTCAGCTTCTTCAGGTGTCATACCTTAGAAGTTTCAGTCATATTTATAGCTTGTAGGTCATGAGAAATAAATGACATTGGCTAAGCAAGGGAATCCCTTATAACTATGTCATCCAGAACTCCTATAACCATATGCAGTAGCTCTTAAAATGGCAACCACTAGTTCCACAGGCTTCCTCTGGATCAGCAGCCAAAATACACATTGCAAACACACGCAATATTGGACACCATTTTGCCATCCTGACTGTTTACAGACCATTCTGCAGCAATGGCCACAGCGGTGGCCTGTCTTCTCTTCTGAGTGACAATTGAACCTGAAGAGGATTTGCTTAATGATCCATTTCTCTGTAGAGCCTTCACACTGTGACTTGGGCCCAGAGCCACAGGACACACAGCAGCAGCTGCATTTGATAGGAGACATTTAGCCGGAACAACCGTCTGGTAGCAGACAGGTCGCGAAAGGACTCATTGTCAGACAACTCGGGGCCTGTGCCCTTGGCTTCATCCTTGCATTAACTTTAGTCCTCTCCTTGTTTTTAAATGGTTTGCAGGTCATTTGTGCACATCAGTAATTACAGATGTGGGAATGCAGGTCCTCTAAGCAGAACAGCTTGGCTGGCTTTGTCCCTTTAATTTGCGATGCATTGCAACAGATGAGTGTAATCAGCCATCACCAGGCTTCTCCCCAGTCTGCATGGCCTCACCTCACTGAGCTGGTGCCTGAGTGACAGGAGACAGACTGGTCCTGTGTAAGTGCTAGGAAAGACACTCTCTAGTCAAGAGAAATAAACCACCCTGATTTATCCCCTATTGTGGAAGGTCAGTTTGATTTAAGGAAATGGCCAAGTGATAGAATATTTTGAAATAAATGCAGTTTATAAATACAGAGGCTGAAAACTCATCCTCAATACATGTGTGCTCTGTAAAATAATTTAATAAAGGAAAAAATTTATTCAAACACACTGATTTGAAAGGTCTTTTTTCATTTTTTAGGCCTTTCTTCTAACAAGGCTTATGTAGCTTCTTTTTTTATGCTGTGTATTGCTTTGGAAAACCTTACAGTTGTCATAAATATACAAAGATAATGAATGTAATGTGTTTAGCAGACTGACTGGTACATGGTCAACACTCCATAAATGATAGCTGGTAAGTCGGCCATTGAAAACCCTATGAAGCAGAATTCTACTGTGCCACAAATGGGGTCGCCATGAGTTAGAGTTAACTTGATGGCAACGGATTGAATTACAATTACCACCACCACCTCCACCACCACCATCACCATCATCATCACCACCTTCACCACTGCTGTCACCATCACCCACAGCATCTCCAGCACCATCGCCATCAACACCAGCACCATCACCACCACCCACAGCACCTTGAGCACCATCACCATCAACACCAGCACCGTCACTACCATCCACGGCACTACCAGCACCATCACCATCAACACCGGCACCATCACCACCACCCACGGCACCACCGGCACCATCACCACCACCCACAGCACCTCCAGCACCATCTTATCACTACCAGCATCAGCACCAGCACTGACAGCACCACCAGTACCATCACCATCACTGCCATTAACCAATAACAGCACCACCACCAGAAACATCAATTTCTAGAATCCAGTAATGTCAGTCCAAACCAATAAAATTATGCAGTCCAAAATGTCATTAACCTAATACTCTGGGGTATAATTTTCTTCTCTGTAAACTGCTCCTAATAAGCCTATTTGATATTTACCACATCAATTAATTCTGACAATGCATGCTTAAAAATAAAAAAAGAAACAGGTTTGCAAAATGTAAAGCTTTTTTTTCCTTATAAAAGGCACTGCTGAGAAAGGTTTGCTATTTGGATTTAAACAGGGCTTTGAACCAGTTTGTTCCAGTTCAACTCCCTGCTGAGAATTTGCTTTTCCACTCCAGATATGCTGAATCAGAATCTACAGTTTAACAAGATCCCCAGGTGATTCTTATTTATACATATCTCTTAGGCTGGGTTCTCCAGACAAGTGAAACTAGTGAAGCGTGTATATACATATAAA
>NW_004443956.1:23473655-23500586 GCF_000243295.1 Trichechus manatus latirostris | reverse complement strand
TAACCAAAAGGTCAGCAGTTCGAATCCACCAGCCACTCCTTGGAAACCCTATGGGACTGTTTTACTTTGTCCTATAGGATTGCTATGAGTCAGAATTGACTCAATGGCAATGAGTTAATATATATATATTATATTATATATATATTATATATATACATACAGAAAAAGAGAGAGAGAAAGATGTTTACCTCAAGAAAATGGCTCATACTGTTGTTAAGGCTGGCAAGTCCCAAAATCTATGGGTCAGGTGTCAGCTGGAGGAGGCTTCTCCTAACTCACATGGCTGTGGGAGCTGATGAACCCAGAATTGGCAGGTCAGATGGCAAGCTTCTGGCTCACAGGGCTGTGGAGCTGGTGAATCCCAAAGTCAGCAGATCACATGACAGGTTGCTGGCTCAAATCCTAAGAACAGGAGGTCAGATGATGACGAGCCAGAAATAGAATCCAGAGCAAGCAAGCTTTGCAAGAACATCCACATATATACTGGGTGCAGGCCACATCCTTGGGAAACTCCCCTTACAACTAACTGGCTCATCACATCAGATCAGATCATGGAGGTGACCACAATATATCACAAAACGGAGGATAATTACATCAGATCACAAAATGGAGGATAATTACATAATACTGAGAATCATGGCCTACCCAAGTTGACACATAACATTAACTATCACAGCATAAACTCACCTGGTGATCTTGTTAAAATGTAGATTCTGAATAAATGTATCTGGGATGGGAATGCAAATTCTCAGTAGGGGGTTGAACCTGACCAAACCGTTTCAAAGCCCTGGATATAAACCATGCCAGTTTAGCCCTGTCAAAACAGAGAGAGCACACAATCACAGGAATATCTTAGGGCTTATTCTTAACAGATGAGGAAACTAAAACCCAGGGCTAAATGATTAATTCGAGGTCCTCCAACTGGTTGTAGAAGTATTCAGGTTTTTGACCACAGCCCAGTGCTGTTTCTAATACGAATCATTGCTTATATTGAGATTACCATAAATTACAAAGATTACATCTAGTGTGTAATTTAACACTGAGGAAAGCATATGAGGTAGAATTATGCCTATGTAGGAACTGAATCCAGGCAAGTCTCCGTGGTTTCCATCCATAAGGTGGCCAAGGTGGTACTGGAACATGACTGTCCTGAGCCCACCCTAGTCTCCTTTCTGCTCAACCACAGATGAATGCCTCCAACATGAGACTGCCATTCAAAATCCCCTTTCTTATCTTTTCCTTCTTTCTAACACCATCCTTCAAAAAATCTAGAAAAAGAGGAAAGGTTGATACCCCTGACTCTATCTTCTTAGTGTCTAGTAGAACACCTGGCACATAAATTACTGTCTATAGAAGAAAGGAACAGATGATTTTGGTCATATCTCTTTTCCTTCTGCCTGGCACAACCACAGGCAATATGATGTGTGCAAATTGCACGAGCTGTGAAGCCAGAATGGACCAGGCTCTGCTGTTTTCTTATGTGTGACCTTGGGTAAGTTGTTTAACATTCGTGACATTAGTTTCCTCATCTGTAAGGGTAGCAAGATACCTACAACCTAGGATTATTGTGAGAATCAAATGAAATCAGGAACTAAAGTATTTAGCACAATGTTGCTGTTAGTTGCTGTCAAGGCAGCCCCCAACTCATGGCAACCCCATACACAGTAAACAAAACAATGCCCAGTCCTGCGCCATCCCCATGATCTGTTGTGGATCAGATCTTTGTGATCCATAGAGTTTTCACTGGCTGATTTTCAGAAGTAGATCATCAGGCCTTTCTTCCTAGTCCATCTTAGCCTGGAAGGTCTCCCAAAACCTATTCAGCATCATAGCAGCATGCAAGCCTCCAGTGACAGACAGGTGGTGGTTACACGTGAGAAGCATTGGCAGGAAATTGAACCTGGGTCTCTAGCACAGAAGGTGAGAAATTCTACCACTGAACCATCAATGCCTGCTAGCAACAACAAACATGTGAAAAGTGTTAATTCTATTTCCTCTCACTCTTTTGTCCATTCTTATTTTTCTTCTAGAAAGCTCACCTGTCACCCTGATCACCATTGTCTTTCCTCCTGGGCTCCATTCTTGCATTCAGCACTTACTGAGCACCTCCTTTATAGAAGGCACTGTACTTGTTGTTAGTCGACTATACAGATACTCTCCCTGCCCTTTTGCAGCTTATGGTCATGGGGAAGAGACATTCTTACGGGGGAGATGGACAAAAAAATAAGTAAACAAACACATGTCTAATAACACCAGCCACCTATTTGTCAGTGCCATGAAGGAGATGGGCTGTGTTTTTGTTTTTCCTTATCATAAGTATTCCCACTTTATTTATTTATTTATTTTCCTCATTAAACAGTTGGTACATACATTGTTTTATGACATTGTTTAACAACCCCATGACATGTCAGTACTCTCCCTTCTTGACTTTGGATTCCGTACTACCAGCTTTCCTTTCCCCTCCTGCCTTCCAGTCATTGCCTCTGGACCGGTGTGCCCCTTTAGTTTCATTTTGTCCTATGGGCCTGTCTAATCTTTGGCTAAAAGGTGAACCTCCAGAGTGGCTTCACTACTGAGCTAAAAGGGTGTCTGAGGGCCATAACCTTGGGGTTTCTCCAGTCTCTGTCAGGCCAGTAAGTCTGGTCTTTTTTTGAGTTAGAATTTTGTTCTACGTTTTTCTCTGGCTCTGTCTGGGACCCTCTATTGTGATTCCTGTCAGAGCAGTCAGTGCTGGGAGCCAGGCACCATCTAGTTGTACTGGACTCAGTCTGGTAGAGGCCATAGTAGTTGTGGTCTATTAGTCCTTTGGACTAATCTTTCCCTTGTGTCTTTAGTTTTCTTCATTCTCCCTTGCTCTTGAAGGGGTAAGACCTGTGGAGTATCTTAGGCTTTTAAGACCCCAGACGCTACTCACCAAAGTAGAATGTAGAACATTTTCTTTATAAACTATGTTATGCCAATTGAGCTAGATGTTCCCTGAGACCATGGTCCCCATAGACCTCAGCCAGTAATTCGGTCCCTCAAAGAGTTGGGATTTGTCCACAGAGCTTCCATGACCTTACCCTGAACAAGATGTACTGGCTTCCTCAGTATTGTGTACTGTCTTACCCTTCATCAAAGTTACCACTTATCTATTGTCTATTTAGTGCTTTTCCACCCCTCCCCCCCCACCTCATAACACCAAAGATTGTTTTTTTGTGTAAACCTTCTCATGAGTTTTTACAGTAGTGGTCTCATACAATATTTGTCCTTTTGTAATTGGCTTATTTCACTCAGCATAATGCCCTCCAGATTCATCCATGTTGTGAGATGCTTCGCAGGTTCATCATTGCTCCTTGTTATTGTGTAGTACTCCATTGTGTTTATGTACCATAGTTTGTTTATCTATTCATCTATTAATGGGCATCTAGGTTGTTTCCATCTTTTTGCCAACAATACTGCAATGAACATGGGTGTACATATGTCTATTCGTATGATGGCTCTTATTTCTCTAGGATATACTCCTAGGAGTGGGATTGCTGGATCATATGGTATTTCTATTTCCAGCTTTCTAAGAAAGTGCCATATCATTTCTAAAATGGTTGTACCATTTTGCATTCCCACCAGCAGTGCATAAGAGTTCCAATCTCCCTGGAGCCTCTCCAACATTTGTTATTTCCTGTTTTTTTGATTTGTGCCAGTAATGCCAGGGTGAGATGTTTTGATTTGCATTTCTCTAATGACTAGTGATCGCGAGCATTTCCTCATGTGTCTGTTAGCCTCTTGAATGCCTTCTTTGGTGAAGTGTCTGTTCATTTCCTTTGCCCATTTTTTAATTGGATCATTTGTCTTTTTGTTGTAGAGGTGTTGAATTTTCCTGTAGATTTTAGACATTAGACATTTGTCGGATTTGTAATAGCCAAACATTCTTTGCGAGTCTGTAGGTTCTCTTTTTACTCTTTGATGAAGTCTTTTGATGAGCATAAGTGTTTAATTTTTAGTAGATCCTAGTTATCTAGCTTATCTTCTGGAGTTTGTATGCTATTAGTTACGGTTTGTATCCTGTTAATGCCATGTACTAGGGTCTCTAGTGTTGGTCACATTTTTTCCGCTACAATCTTTATAGTTTTTGGTTTTATATTTAGTTCTGTGATCCAGTTTGAGTTAGTGTTTGTGTATGGTGTGAGGTATGGGTCATGTTTCTTTTTTTTGCAGATGGACATCCAATTTTGCAGCACCATTTGTTAAAAAGACTGTCTTTTCCCCTTTTGATGGACTTGGGGCCTTTGTTGAAGATCAGGTGACCATAGGTGGATGGATTTACATCTGGGTTCTCAATTCTGTTCCCTTGGTCAATGTATCTGTCGTTGGACCAGTACTAGGCTATTTTGACTACCATAGCTGTATAGTAGGTTCTGAGGTCTGGTAGTGCGAGGCCTCCTACTTTATTCTTCTTCTTCAATAATGCTTTACTTATCCAGGGTCTCTTCCCTTTCCATATAAAGTTAATGATTGTTTTTTCCATCTCTTTAAAGAATGTTGTTGGTATTTGGATCGGAATTGCATTGTATTTGCATACTGCTTTTGGTAGAATTGTCATTATCACAATGTTGAGTCTACCTATCCATGAGCATGGTATGTTTTTCCATTTATGTAGATCTCTTTTGGTTTCTTGCAGTAGTGTTTTGCAGTTATCTTTGTATAGGTCTTTTACATCCCTGGTTAGATTTATTCCTAAGTATTTTATTTTTTTAGGGGCTATTATAAATGGTATTATTTTCCAGATTTCCTTTTTGTCATTTTCTTTGTTGGTGTAGAGGAATCCAACAAATTTTTGTATGTTTATCTTGTATCCTGCTACTCTGCTAATTCTATTAGTTCCAATAGATTTCTCATGGAGTCTTTTGGGTTTTCTACATATAGTATCATATTATCTGCAAATAGGGACAGTTTTACTTCTTTGTTACCAATTTGGATGCCCTTTATTTCTTTTTCTTGCCTTATTGCTCTAGCTAGGACTTCCAGCACAATGTTAAATAAGAGTGGTGATAAAGGACATCCTTGTCTTGTTCCTGTTCTCAAGGGGAAATTTTTCACCCTCTCTCCATTAAGAATGATGTTGGCCATTGGTTTTGCATGAATTCCCTTTATTATGTTGAGGACTGTCCTTTCTATCCTATTTTACTGAGAGTTTTTATCAGGAACGGGTGTTGGACTTTGTTGAATGCCTTTTCTGTGTTCATTGAGATGATCATGTTTATTTATGTGGTTGATTATGTTGATTGATTTTCTAATGTTGAATCATCTTTGCATACCTGGTATGAATCGTACTTGGTCATGGTGTATTATTTTTTGATATGGTGCTGAATTCTATTGGCAAGAATTTTGTTGAGAATTTTTGCATGTATATTCATGAGAGATATTGGTGTGTAATTTTCTTTTTTGTGTGGTGTCTGTGCCTGGTTTTGGTATCATGGTTATGTTGGCTTCATAGAATGAATTTGGAAGTACCCCTTCCTTTTCTATGTTCTGAAATAGTTTGAGTAGTACTGGTGTAAGCTCTTCTCTGAATGTTTGGTAGAATTCTCCAGTGAAGTCGTCTGGGCCAGGGTTTTGTTGTTGTTGTTGCTGGGAGTTTTTTTTAGTTACCTTTTCAATCTCTTCTCTTGTTATGGGTCTTTTTAGATTTTCAACATGAATTTGTGATAGTTTGGGTATGTAGTGTGTTTCTAGAAATTTGTCCATTTCCTCTAGATTTTCAAATTTGTTGAAGTGTAGTTTTTCATAATAGTCTGTTATAATCCTTTTTATTTCAGTTGGGTCTGTTGTAATGTCCCCCATTTCATTTCTTATTTGGGTTATTTGCATCCTGTCCTTTCTTTCTTTTGTCAATTTGGCTAGTGGTTTGTCGATTTTGTTGATCCTTTCAAAGAACCAACTTTTGGTTTTGTTGATTCTTTCTATTGTTTTTCTATTCTCTATTTCATTTATTTCTGTTCTCATCTTTATTATTTCCTTTCTTCTGGTGGCTGTGGGCTTCTTTTGCTGTTCTCTTTCTATTTGTTCAAGTTGTATAGCTGATATTTTTATTTTGTCCCTATCTCCTTTTTTGATGTGTGTATCTATTGCTATAAATGGACCTCTGAGCACTGCCTTTGCTGTGTCCCAAAAGTTTTGGTATGATATGTTTTCATTCTCATTTGATGCTAGGAATTTTTTTATTCCATTTTCGATTTCTTCTATTACCCAGTGGTTTTTAAGCAGAGTGTTATTTAGTTTTCATGTAATTGATTTTTTTTCCCTTGCTGCTCTTGTTGTTAATTTCTACTTTGATGGCGCTGTGATTAGAGAAGATACTTTGTATTATCTCAATGTTTTGGATTTTGTGGAAGGTTGCTTTGTGGCCTAAGATTTCGTGTGTTCTGGAGAACATTCCATGTGCGTTGGAAAAGAATGTGTACTTTGCAGCTATTGGCTGGAGTGTTCTGTATATGTCTATGAGTATAGTGGAACTGTCAATTTCTCTTTTCAGTTCTGTTAAAGTTTGTTTTATGTATTTTGGAGCCTTGTCATTGGGTGCATAGATATTTATTATGGTTATGTCTTCATGATGGATCATCCCTTTAATCATGATATAATGCCCTTCTTTGTCTTTTATGCTGTATTTTGTTTTAAAGTCTATTTTATCTGAGGTTAATATTGCCTCTCCTGCTCTTTTTTGGTAGCTGTTTCCTGGATATATTTTTTCCATCATTTGATTTTTAATAAATTTACATCTTTGTTTCTAAGCTATGTCTCTTGTAGACAACATATTGATAGATCCTGTTTTTTTAATCCATTCTGTCACTCTCTGTTTCTTTATAAGCACATTTAGGCCATTTATGTTCAGTGTAATTATTGATAGGTGTGAGTTTATTGCTGTCATTTTGTACTGCTTTTTTTGTGGTTCTGAAGATTTCTTGGTTCCTCTTACTCTCCTGTGCTGAATTCTTTCGTTGGTGTATTTTTTTTATTTCTTTTGCTTTTGTAGATTTTGTTTTTACAGAGATTTTCTGTTTTTCTTCTTTATTTTGATAAGTAGGTTTGTTAACTTTCTTTGTGGTTATGTTGAAATTTATCTCTATCTTCCTAGGTTTGAACCAGTCTATTATTACTTGGTATCACCTTGCTGTCCTCTCTATTAGAAAGTTTTATACCTACACCGTTTATCCCCTCTTTTATTGTTATGACGTTGTTGTCATTTGCAGATTAACCTCTCCGGTTCCCTGTTGTAAATCTTTTGGTTTTGAATAGTCCTTAAGAGTTCATTTCCAAGGTTGATATCTGGCTGGTGCAATCTTGCGTCCTAGATTCAGGCTGTCATCTGATGTTGTTTGTTCTCAAACTAAAGCACTGCCTTTATTAATTCTTGTAAGTTTGGTTTGGTTTTTACATATTCCCTTAATTTCTGTTTATCTTGAAATGTCTGAATTTCACCATCATATTTGAATGAGAGTTTTGCAGGATATATTATTCTTGGTTGGCAATCTTTTTCTTTCAAGGTTTCATATATGTCATCCCATTGCCTTCTTGCCTGCATGGTTTCTGCCAAGTAATCAGAGCTTAGTCTTATTGTTTCCCCTCTGTATGTGACTTTTCCTTTTTCTCAAGCTGCTCTCAGGATTCTTTCTTTGTCTTTGGTTTTATTGAGCGTGATTATGATATGCCTTGGTGATTTTCTTTGGGGTCTGTCTTATATGGGGTTCGTTGAGCTTCTTTGAATCTCAGCTTTTCCTCTTTCATGATATTAGGGAAGTTTTCTGTTGGCAATTCTTCAATGATCCTCTATGTTTTCTGTTTTCTCCCACCGTTCTGGAACTCCAATCACTGACAGATTTTTGCTTTTGATTGTATCTCACATAAATCTCAGGGTGTCTTCATTTTTCTGTGTTCTTTTTTCTGATTTTTCCCCAAAATTGTATCCAAGTGTTTGTCTTCAATTTTGCTGATCCTATCTTCCATCGTTTCAAACCTGCTCCTCTGTCCTTCTATGACACTGTCCGTTTCTGAAATCTTGTTGTTTATCTTTTGGATTTCTAATTGTTTTTTTTGTATGATTTCTAGTGAATTTATTTTGGCATTTTGTTCCTGCAGTATTTGTGTTTTCCATGAATTTGTCTGCCTTTCCCACGCATTTGTCTGTTTTTTCCTCATTTTTGCCTGCTTTTTGCTTCAACTCTTGGATAGCTCTGAATTTTAGAGATTTGAATTCCCTATCAGGTAGTTCTAATGCCTTTTCTTCTACTGGACAGTTATCTGGTGTTTTATTTTGGATGCCTACTGGAACAATCCTGTCCTGTTTTTTAAATATGTTTTGATATTGTCTACTCTTTTCAGGACATTCAGTAGTTATTTTCTTCATTTATTGATTGCAGGTTTGTTTGTTTTGTTCTGCTTTTTTGTTTTATTTGGTTATATCTGAGCAGGTGGGCTGTTCATTCTTTGTTGTTTATTCGTCTGTGAACACGATATTTTTCACCTCCTTGTCCAATGGACAGAGCCAGTCACTCAGCTATGATGCAACAGGGCTGGTCCAGCTGAATGGGAGGTGCTGGGATGGGTTGTTTGTGGTATATACTGGGGCTGATAAGGTGAGCTAGGGGTCAATGCAGGGCAGGTTCCAGTAGGCCATGCCTGTGCTGCAGCAGCTTGCAATGTTCAGCGTACAGTGCAGATCGGCGAGGGGAGGGTGGGTTGTGATGTGTGGAGCTAGGTTGTGTATGGGAAAGAAGAGAGGGAGGAGAGAGAAACAGGAGCCAAAAAAAAAAAGAAAAAAAAAAAAGGGAAAAAAAAAAAAAAAAAAAAACTGTGTTGAAGGAGACTGCCATTGGAGTGGAGAGACGAGAAGGTGAGAAATGAACAAAAACAAAAAGATAAAAGAAAAATAAATAAGTAAATAAAAATTTAAAAAAAAATGTCCCCCGGGATCCCACCAACTAGGTTTTGCAGATCAGGTAAGTGGCTCTCACGCTGCTTGGTACAGCCAGGCTAGAAGAAGTGGAGGTGATACACCACACCAGGTATTCAAGAGACAGGAAAATAAAGTAAGTAGAAATAGACAAGAAACTGAGAAATGAAGAAGAATAAACAGGAAAATAGAAAGAGAAAACAAATAAACAAACAAAAAAGCCCCGAGGGATCCCACCAGCGAGGTGGCACAGACTTGGGAAACAGTTCCCCAGCCCAGTGGCACTTCACAGCCTGTCAAAAAGAAGCAAAGGTGGCATACAGAGTCATGTGTTCAAGAGAAAGAAGGTGGAGGAGGTGAGAGACAGGGAAGAAACAAAAAGAGGCCAAAAAAAGCAACACCAGCAACAAAGAAATGGCAGTGAAGAAGCCAGCCGGTGTGGGTGGGACAAATCTGCATGGCACAGAACCAGCTCCTCCCATGCCGCGGCCTTTACCTGCCAGGAAGCTGTGGATCAGCCCCCAGGGAAGCCAGGAATCAGCCCGCCAGAAATCCATGGATCGACCAGCTGGGAAGCCACGGATCAGCCTGCTGTTAAGTGGTAAAGGTCAAGTAGGATGACACAGGGTTGGGGAGGGGAGTCCAAGATGGTGGATCCGTGCTGTGTTAGCTAATAGGGGACCTCCACTTGTAACTCTCCTAACTCTCTGTTCTCTGTCAGTTTCTTATTCCATTTGGTGCTTGGTTGAATTCTTTATCTCTTCGTTAGATGCTTAGGGTTCCAGGATTAACGTTTGTCTCTGTTTTACTTAGTTTTTCAGTTCTTTGTTCTGGAGGCACGGTGTGGTACTTCTGTCTATAATGCCATGTTGGCCAAGTATATATATTCAGGTGGGCTATTTTTAATGACAGAGAATGAAGGTGGTCGGGAAAGGCATCTCTGAGTGTATGACGTTAAGCTGAGACCTGAAGGGGAGGAGGAGCAGACATGGCATTGCCTACCTGCAGAAGAAATCATCCATGCCAGGGGGTGATGAGCCTCCCAGGTACAGCCAACAGTATTTTGCAGGCCCTGGGAAGGACAAAACTTGCATGCTCATGGCATGAATGGGAAGCCTGTGGGTTGCCTACATATGGATTGCAGAGCTAGTTGGGGCCGGATCACGCCCATTAATTCCTAGCAAGTAGATCTATCTGGTTTTAGTGCCTATAATGGCAAGTCTTTGAAGCAGCATGCTCTAATTTACATTTTTAAAGATTATTCTGCCATCCTGAGTATAACAAGTTGTGGCGGACAAGAGTGGGGAGGAATGAGCGCCAGCAGTATTGCAGTATCTTAGCTTCCTAGTGCTGCTCTAACACAAATACCACCAGCGGGCGACTTTAAAGAACAGAAATTTACACCATACTGGCGAAGCCAGCACAAGCTGACCAAGGCAAGATCATGGAAGCTCCATAGACACATCCAAACTCCCTGAGGGATCAAATACTGGGTTGAGGGCTGGGGACCATGGTCTCGGGGAACATCTAGCCCAACTGGCATAACATAGTTTATAAAGAAAATGTTCTTCGTCCTGCTTTGGGGAGTAGTGTCTGGGGTCTTAAAAGCTTGTAAGTGGCCATCTGAGATACTCCACGGATCCCACCCCACCTAGAGCAAGGGAGAATGAAGAAAACCAAAGACACAAGGGAAAGATAAATCCAAAGGACTAATGAACCACAACTACCACAGCCTCCACCAGATTGAGTTCAGCACAGCTAGATGGTGCCTGGCTACCACCACTGACTGTTCTGACAGAGATCACAATAGAGGGTCCTGGACAGAGCTGGAGAAAAAATATAGAACAAAGTTCTGTCTCACACACACACACAAAAAGACCAGACTTACTGGTCTGACAGAGACTGGAGAAACCCCAAGAGTATGGCCCCTGCACACCCTTTTAGCTCAGTAATGAAGTCACTCCTGAGGTTCACCCTTCAGCCAAAGATTAGACAGCCCCATAAAACAAAACAAGACTAAATGGACACAGGAGCCCAGGGGCAAGGACGAGAAGGCAGGAGGGGACAGGAAAGCTGGTAATCGGGAACCCAAGGTCAAGAAGGGAAGAGTGTTGACAAGTTGGGGGTTGGCAACCAATGTCACAAAACAATGTGTGTATTAATTGTTTAATGAGAAGCTAATTTGCTCTGTAAACGTTCATCTAAAGTATAATAATAATTTTAAAAAAATAACAGAAATTTATTTTCTCACAGTTTAGGGACCTAGAGGTCCAAATTCAGGGTACCAGCTACAAGGGAAGGCTTTCTTTTTCTGTTGGCTCTGGGGGAAAGTCCTTGTCTCTTTTAGCTTCCATCTCTCGGTTCCTGGGCGATCTTCATGTGGCATCTCTCTTTCCCCATCTGTATTTGCTTGTCTCTGTGTCTATGCTGCTCTTTATAACTCACAAATGATTAGCTTTAGGACACACCCTACACTGGTATGGCTTTATTAACATAACAACGAAACTCCTATTTCCAAATAGGATCACATTCACAAGTGTAGAGGCTAGGATTCCAACACATGTTTTAGAATGGACACAATTCAGTACATAAAGCCTGGCGAGAGATGGTGTGATGGCGGAGGATAGGGGGAGAGTCAGCAGATTCGAGGAGGCAGAAAAAAGATGATAAGCTGACAGATCACCTGTAAAAGATAGGAAAAAGGGGAACATCAAGGAAGAAACCTGGTTCTGGATTAAGCAAATGGGTGAATGGTGATGACGTTTGTAGGAAACAGGACGATGGGAAGAAGAGCAGCCTGAGGGAGGAGCAGTCAAGGGTTTGCTATGTGTTAAACCTGACACGTGTGAGATGCCTATGAGACTTTCCGTTGGTAATTACAGTTAGGCATGGGGTCTAGACAGCCAGTGCTCAGGAGAAGTCATGGGTAAAAATACAATGGAAGAAGACATCAGCACCTCTGGATGGGCTCTGATGCCTGGGGATGTTGAACAGGGAGGCAAGAGGGCATTTCTAATCAATGATGATGATACATTTCACAGACAGAACACTGCCATAGTAGGAAGTGGCTTGGTTTTTGTGGAAGAAAGAAGAATCTTCTTTATGTAGATTTATTTATAATAGCTGGTTCTATTTATTTATTTTTAGAAAATTATTTATAAAGACAGCAACTAATAAAGCGTTTCCTTATATGGTTGATAGGTTGTGGACTAGGGGCGAGAAAGATTTTTCATATGTGGGATTTGATGGGGGAGGTTTAAAATAAATTAGAAAGAAACAAGGGGAAAAGATAATATTTTAATCCTACTTGCTGCCACCTAGTAGACTCCAGCTCGTGGCAACCCCATGTGTGTGAGAGTAGAATTATGCTCCACAGGGTTTTCAACAGCTGGTTTTTTGGAAGTAGGTCACCAAGCTTAGATCCAATAATTTAACTTGTGAGTAAGTGGAGACTTTTTTTGTGTTTTGAATTTCTGTGGAAGGTGTGACCTTTCTTGCCATTTTTGACTGAGTGCAAGTAGGCATTGGTGATGGAGGTGGAGAAAGGCCTAGCACTAGGTAACAATTTTGAGGAGCTTTGATGGAAGAAAATGCTGTTTGCCTATGCCAAGGATTCCTGGAGACTTTTCTATGGCTAAGAAAATGCATAGTCACGGAGCTGCTCACAACAGGAAAATTAGCAGTGTGATTCTTCTTGAAAGCCACAGTGATGCTCCTTCATCACCAAGCTCAGGGTGGCTGAGGGCACCCTTTGAAATCTTTGTCTCTCCCACATCAGGCCATAATAAAATGAATTAGGGGCTCACTTTATTTTTTTCCTCATACACAGACCAAGAAAGTGTCTATAATTTATTATTATAGTGCCAGGAGGTAAGACTAAGATACTGTCTTAGTCATCTAGTGCTGCTATAACAGAAATACCACAAGTGGATGACATTAAAAAAGAGAAATTTATTTTCTCACAGTCTAGTAGGCTAGAAGTCCAAATTCATGGCATCAGCTCCAGGGGAAGGCTTTCTCTCTCTGTCAGCTCTGGAGGAAGGTCCTTGTCATCAATCTTCCCCTGGACTAGGAGCTTCTCTGCACAGGAACCCCAAGTCCAAAGGACGCACTCTGCTCCCAGCACCACTTTCTTGGTAGAATGATGTCCCCCACACTCTGCTTACTTCCTTTTCCTTTTATCTCTTGTAAGATAAAAAGTGGTGCAGGCCACCCCCCAGGAAAACTCCCTTTACATTGGATCAGGGATGTGACCTGAGCAAGGGTGTTACAAAGACCATATTATTATACAGGTGTACCATATTATTTAAGCCTCTTAGAATTTGTGAGGATGTTAGAGGATGTGATTTGATCTTTTATTACAAGCCAAATGCTTGTAATAAAAAAGAAATAATTGTATTGGGCTTTGCTGCAAGTAAGGTTTAAGTTAGTCTCAAATCATACTTTCCCTAAAGTCTTATGATTCTAGTGGATAAATAAATGTGGCAGTTTCTTAGGCTGGGTTCTCTGGAAAAACAAAACTAGTGAAGCATATATACATATATATATGTGTGTCTGTGTGTCTGTGTGTGTGTGTGTGTGTGTGTGTGTGTGTGTGTGTGTGTGTAAAAAACCAAAAAAAAAAATCGTTGGTTCTGACTCAAAGTGACCCTATAGGACAGAGTAGGACTGCCCCATAGGGTTTCCAGAGAGTGCCTGGTGGATTTGAACTGCTAACTTTTGGTTAGCAGCTTAACCACTGTACCACCAGGTCTCCATATATATACACATATTTAGAGAGAGAGGGAGAGATTTATATCAAGGAAATGGCTCATGCAGTTGTGGAGGCTAGAAAGTCACAAGTTCATGGGTCAGGCATGAGGCTGGAGGTTTCTCCTGACTCACGTAGCTGCAGGGGCTGACAAACCCAAGATAGGCAGGTCAGATGGCAGGCCACTAGCTCACAGGCTGTGGAGGCCAATGAATCCCAAGATAGCTGGTAAGCTGCTAGCTCAAGTCCCAAGGGCCAGAGGTCAGATGATGACGAGCCAGATGCAGGATCCAGAGCAAGAGCCATGCTGAAACATCCATTTATGTACTGGAGGCAGGCCACATCCCCAAGGAAATTCCCTTTCAACTGATTGGATGCTTATAGCAGATCTTATCATGGAATGGAGTTGATTACATCATTACATAACTGCCAAACTACATCATAACTGCCAAACCATTGAGAATCATGGCCCAGTCAAGTTGGCACACAACCTTAACCATCACAGACAGTATTGGGAAACTTGAACAGAATGAACCCTTGCACATTCAACCGAAATACAGAAGTTTCTGTTTCATTGTATGATTACCAAAGGAGAGGCAGAGAAGGTTAGGAGGGACATACTAGAAAAAGAGAGGCAGTAAGAAAGAGGAAGAGTCCCTGGGTGTTGTAAACAGTTAACACTCAGCTGCTAACTTAAAGGTTGGAGGTTTGCGTCTATCCAGAGGAACCTCAGAAGAAAGGCCTGGTGATCTACTTCTGAAAAATCAGCATTGAAAACCCTGTGAAGCACAGTTCTACTGTGACACACATGAGGTCATCATCAGTCAGAGTTGACTTGATGGCAACTGGTAAGAAAGGGGAAAAAGATGGACTCAGGATCATTTCTTGTATTGCTTTTATCATAAATTAGAAATTAGAATTGAAAACAGAGGAACTATGACAGAAGCTCCTCTACTTGTAAATGCTGAACTTAGGACGTTGATTGATAAAAAACCAAAACCAAACCCATTGCCATCGAGTCAATTCAGACTCATAGTGACCCTAGAGGACAGAGTAGAACTGCCCCATAGAGCTTCCAAGGAGCACCTAGTGGATTCGAACTGCCAACATTTTGTTTACCATTCATAGCACTTAACCACTATACCACTAGGGTTTCCTGATAGATAGATTAAAAAAGAAAACAAAAGAAAACAAACCAAACCCGTTGCCATCGAGTTGATTCTGACTCACAGCGACCCTATAGGACAGAATAGAACTGCCCCATAGGGTTTCCAAGGAGCGCCTGGTGGATTCGAACTGCCGACCTTTTGGTTCGCAGCCGTAGCTCTTAACCACTATGCCACCAGGCCAGAACTAACTAAATAATGAAGCAAGAAGAGCATAAATTTGTGTACCACCAACAGAGGGCGGTCATGTGCTGGGCTGCCATTTTTCGTCTGGGCCATCATATTAGTCTGTGGCAAGTATCTTTTTTTTTCAGTTGTTTTACAAACTTTATTGACACATCATGTCAGATAAGTGCAAACTTAGTGAGTGTTGAAAATGCTGGTTAGCAAAGGTGTGTGATCCTGAAATGAACAATGAACTTATTTTACCCGATTTTATATGCATGGGACAATTGTTTAGTGTCTTCATCTATGGACAAACTGACTTGTGAACAACTTTTGGAACTTACTACAGGAGCCTCTATAATGCTGTAAAGGAATGTTTGTGAATTGACAACCGTCAGGTAAATTCACTCTTCTCTTGTGTTGATTATATACGCTGAAAAAGAGTTCCTCAGATTAAAAATAAAGTGGTCAAAATTTTAACTAAGGAAAATAAACTAAGCTGAAAATATTGGAAGAGGAGAAAAAATCAATTGGGCAGTCCTGCTCCAACAAATGATTTTGTTTTGTGGAGAAGTGATCTGAACTCTGAGCTAGTGAAGGTATATAGACTATAATATTCCCTAATACACCCTATACTCCTTAAGGGGTTTTTGTTGCCTAACCTAGCTCTGGAGCCCTGGTGGTGCGGTGGTTAAGAGCTTGGCTGCTAACCAAAAGGTGGACAGTTTGAATCCACCAGTTGATCCTTAGAAATGCTATGGTACAGTCCTACTGTGTCCTATAGAGCTTCTATGAGTCAGAATTGACTTGATGGCAACAGATTTGGTTTTAAATTAACTCTAGGAACATGTAGGTATTTGATTTGGTTGAAAAATGAATATAAAATTGACTTTTACAAAAATGGTTTTTCAAAAAATGTTCCCATTAGCCTGCTGAAGAGGGTTAAGCAAACACCTGCCAGAGCTGGGGACACTGTAGAGAAAAAGAGAGACTTGTCCCTTTTCCTTATGGTCCAGTGGGTAAGACTGATAGTACATCACAGTTTACAAAGATGTTGGGTGTTATGATGTGAGTGGCTCTATGTTTTATGGAGCGTGTATTAAGGAGATCATATTAAGTTTAGGGAACTATGGTAAGACCCCTGTGTTTTTCAATTTTGTAAGTAACCTTTAGATTGAGATTACCATGATTTGAAAGAGTTCACAAATATGAGGACTCCCTAGGTGGCCCAAATGGTTAACATGCTCAGCTGCTAAACAAAAGGTTGGAGGTTCTAGTCTGCCCAGAAGCACCTCAGAAGAAAGGATTGGTGATCTACTTCTGAAAAATCTGCCTTTGAACCCTATGGAGCACAACTCTACTCTGACATACATGAGGTTGCCATGAGTCAGAACGCACTCAACAGCAACTGGTAATGGTAACAAAAATGAAAGAGGGAAGAGCATTCCAGGCAGAAGGAACAGCATGCTTGAAGGTCTGTGGCAAGACAGAGGAGGAACCTGCTCAAAGACCTGAACTCAGTCCAGAAGCCTAAAAGGGAGAATGGCAAGAAACGAGTCTGGAGAGAAAGACAGGGCTAGATTTTGGATGTTATCCAAAGGGCAGGATGGTTTTAAGCAAGAGCGTGGCATCATGAGATGTATCTTTTAGAAACGCCCCTCTGACTGCTGTAAGAAATTGCAGTGGTGCAGAGCAAGACGAGGGGTGGGGAAACCAGTAGAGAGGCCACGGTTTGAACTTGGGTGGTGGCAGTAGGGGTGCAAAGAACCAGATGGATTCAAGAGATGTTCAGAAGGTGGAACTGATAAGATTTGATGATGGATTGGACAGAGGGGATGACAGAGAAGGAAAAGTCAAGAATGAATGGCTTCCAAACTCCTAGCTTTGTCAACATGGAAACATAGAAGGAGAAGCCAGTTTGGGTAGGAATGGGAGTGAGGGTAGAGGGTTCATAGTGCACGCAGAAGAAGCATCTGGTTTGAGATCTGTTGAGGCAGCTATACTTGGGAGCATCGAGGTGGAGGTATCAGATAGTCAGAGAAGTGCTGGAGTCCTGCCCCACTGGTTGGTCGGTCGGTCGAGGGGCCTCACCATAGTGACCAGATTCTGATCTGGAGAGCAGGGTTTGCCCCTACCATGACTCACCCACTGACCAGCAGGAAGACATCCTGAAAAGTCTGTTAGATAAACAATGAATCACAGAACATAATTTAACAACATATGTGTTAGACTCTGGACTCATGGAGTTAGGCAGGCATGAGCTTTGCACTTATAATCCCCAAAATGCCCATTCCCCCACTTCCCTTCCATTTCTCTTTCTTTCTATCCACCGTCCTAGCATGTGGATCCTTTAAAGGTCTGTAGAAAGGGTGTGTGCAGTCCCTCAGGAAGTACCGTTTCCTTCCATGAGGAATGCCTTCCTGACCCCTGGCTCTGTCCTGCTGCTGGACTTCTGCACTTCTTGTCTTGGTTCTCAGAACAGAGGAGCGTCCCATTGGCACACACAGGGAAGAACCTTAGAGATGCCCTTTGTAGAGCTGAAAGCTGTTATTACAGCAATCCTATGTGGATACACTCCCACTTTAAGTGAACTCCAAATCTGAATATTAAATTTTAGCTAAAATATACTTAGACATAGTTTTCTCTATATAGGATTCCATACTCTCTAGGGCTTCTTTAAATATTTCACGGTAGGCTTAAACATTATTTAAATGAAAAGAAACTTATTTATATGCAGCTTTCTGGAATATGCCTGTTATGTTTCAGCGCTTTTCTTTTACCACATTAAACAAATTTAATCCCTTTAACAGTTGGTAATAAAACGCACTAGGAAAATTTGTTTTTCAATTTTGCCATAATATTCAGCCCTCTTTAGAACTGCACATATTTGATGTAAAATGTTAAAGTTGACCCCGAACACTATTTCTTTTTTGCCTTTTTGAATAAGCTGTTTTCTTCTTTTCTTCACTCTTGTTCCCACATTGATTAAACAGTTAAGCTTCTACAACAAAGCCACGGCCACACGGAGTTGCTGACACATGATAAGATGCAGGACCCCCCCCCCCTTTTTTTTTTTGCATCCTTCTCCAATTAAACCCCAGACTTAGCTGGAACAGTTGTTTCTCATCCCACGGGTGTCTTTCCATCAGTTACATATTGCTCTTCTGCTTCAGTTTTGAGATTTTCTACAATTTCCATTGTGTTTTTAATCCCCTTTTAATACTTTGAGGCAGTAGGTCTCACAATGAAGAGTTGCTCTCTGAAATTCCTTCGTGGGCAATCATAGGTCTCCTCACCCAGAAACATCATTCTAGGCTGGTTTATTAAAATTACTTTTAGTGACATTATTCAAGATGGAAAAGATAATCTTTTTCCCAGACTGTGAGAGTTGTGAAAGAGCAGAACTGTTTTACTTGTATGTGGTATGGCAGCTCAGGTCCTCTGAGAAGCGACGTCAGGAGATGTACTGCAGGAAAGCCTGTGAAGGGTAAAGGTGGAGGGGACAGGGACGGGGTGGGTAGGGGGGTCTTCAGACTGTGATGCAGGTGTGACACCTGTGAATGGAGAGGGGGAAGGATTGGGCAGGCAGAGCCTAAGACTGATGTGCTGTCCTAGGAAAGTCTCAGTCGGGCAGGGATGGGCTGGCACTAGTACCCCACAAGGAGCCTTAGTGACATGAGTGGTTTGGGATCACTCCTAACTGGAAGGCTGGCAGTTCCAACCTACCCAGTGGCTCCATGGAAGAAAGCCTTGGCGATCTGCTTCTGGGGATACACTTCTATGGCTGCCACGTATGGCAAATGAGAAGCGATGACATCTTACTTCATAAGGGAAAAGACTAAAATGCTTCCATCTGGATGCTGAACATTTTTGCAGGGGAATAGCTAAACTAAACTTCATATCATTTTATTGTTTTAAGAATCACCCCCATCAAAATAATTCACAAAAACCATTGTCATTGCTTTTAGAAGAATCCAGTTAAGCTTCCCATCTCTCTTTAAGTTTCACAGTCTGCTTTTTATATGTGGATTTTTGCTCCCTTCTAAAGAGAAAGTTAGAAACCAATGAACAAATGAATAGGACATCAAAGAAGATCACTTATGATAAGAAAATGCAATGTATAATAAACATTAGCACATGTTTAGCAACAATTTTTCCTCTAGTAGAAGTCATTCCTGTATTAATTTTTAATCCTGCTGTCTAAGATAATATAATCTCTTTGAAACAGTCTTGATTATAGTGCAGAGGGACTTTTCTGGATCAGAGGCCAAATTTCCATTACTTGATGAGCTAATCTGATGTGACAGCCTCATATGCAGATGGGGAATTTCTTGTCAATAGTTTTTCGTCAGAGACAAAGAGAGACAAATGTCTATATTCATTCCCTCCCTTCATGCATGAGTAATGCTACCTTTTCTCTCCTCCTCTTCTCTATCAGGTAGTCACTGCAAATTTAAATTTTAGCTTTTGTGCTTCCTAGCCAGCTTCTGCATGCAAAGCTGTTTACAGAAGCCTGGGAACCTTGTCTATTTGTTGAAGTACAGTATGTATTTTGACATGTAAATTTACATGAGGCATATTTAATCAGTCACGGTGATATGCTAATTGGATTCATCTGTGAACTGAATAAAAAACACATTTGAAGAAAAATGAAGTGAACTTATTACTAGCTGAGACACTTTGTAATCAGTGCTGTGCGTCCTCAAAATGCAAAAAGATAAAAGGTGCCAGGTATTTGCTGAGGGAAAAATGATGGGCATAATGCAGTTGAGCTAGCTTTCTGGCTTCATTAACACACACACAATTTTCACTTGTGAATATCTACTACAAAGGGCCTATTTTTGTTCTCCTTGGTGCTGATTAGCCAGAGAAATTGGTCCTCCTCACACCAGAACAATTTATGAAGCCGTTATGAATGTGCAAGTGTACACGTCCAGGCGGCAGTTGAGTGGGGAGCCCTGAGTCACGGTCCACTGCTTCTTTTCAGGTCATAATAAATTCTGATTTTTAAGGGAGGAGGGCTAAGTTTTCTGTCCTTACCTGTCCCCAAAGTCATATAATTAATAACTTCAGAATTGAGCTGTGACTAGAACTCAGATTAGACAGTTTTACATTTCTCTCCAATATGCCTTCTCGTGTTACTAAAATAGTTCAGAGCTTGATGTTTCCAACAAAGCTAAGCCCCTAGAGTTGCCTGCTGACATCTGGAGATGGAGCTGGGCAGGACCTTCATATGTTGTTCTCCACCCTCCCCCTCTCACACGCATTACAAATACACCCTCCAGAGACGGCAGCCACCTTCTGTCATTTCTCCTTGGTCGGCTATGCTTACCAGCACCTTTGCTTTTCTAACCTTTAGTCAGAAACTGGCAGTGGGAACATCTAAAAAGTGTACCATTCAAGTCTGCGAAGTCAAGTCATAATCCTCTGCTATTAAAAGAACTTAAGTCTAAGAAAATGAGGTTATGTGAGGGCAGATAGTAGACACATGTCAATAATAGGCCCCAGTGATTTCTACAGGAATATAACATGTTTCCTCCATTCAGTTCTTCCAGGGCCTGTAAGTTTCTAATCATGTTACAGAGCAGGAGAGGCACCAATGTTTTCCCCAACATTTTATTATAAAAATATACAAGCACACAGAAAATTGAAAGGATTTTACAGTGAACACCCATATACTCACAACCTAGATTCTACCATTAACGTTTTACTTTATCTGCTCCTTCATGTATCTCTCTTTCTCTCTTTCCTTCCATCGAATAATGTTATTTTTTGATGCATTTTAAAGAAAATCACAAACATAAATTAATTTCCCCCTAAATGCATATTATTATCAAGTTCAATATTTGTTTACATTTTTTAAAATTTTGGTATAAAATTTACATACGATGAAATGCACAAACCTTAAGTGTACATCTCCTGAGTCTTCACAAATGCTGTGTAACCCAAATCTGTATCAAGCTAGAGAACATTATCATCACCCTACAAAGTTCTCTCAAAACCCCGCCCAGCCAATCCTTGTCTCTAATGTTTTGCTACCATAGATTAGTGCTGCCTGTTCTAGAGCTTCTTTTGAACGGAACCATTTAATATATACTTTTTTGTGTAACATTTTATTTACTTAATCTACTGTTCTTGAGATTCATCAATATTGTTGCATGTATCAGGAGTGTCATGGATTGAATTGTGTCCCCTAAAAATATGTCACTTTGGCTGGGTCGTGATTCCCAGTATTGTATGATTGTGTACCATTTTGTAATCTGATGTGGTTTCCTTATGTGTTGTAAATTCAATCACCATGATCTAATAAGGTAGATTAGCAGCAATTATACTGACGAAGTATACAAGAGTGGATAGTGCTTAAGCCAATCTCTTTTGAGATGTAAAAGAGAGAAGCTAGCAGAGAGACACATGGGAACCTCATACCACGAAGAAAGCGGTGCCGGGAGCAGAGCGCGTCCTTTGGACCTGAGGTTCCTGCGCAAAGAAACTCCCAGACCAAGGGAAGGTTGGTGACACGGACCTTCCTCCAGAGCCGATAGATAAAGCATTCCCCTGGAGCTGACACCCTCAATTTGGACTTGTAACCTACTGGACTGTGAGAGAATAAACTTCCCTGTGTTAAAGCCATCCACTTGTATTTCTGTTACAGCAGCACCAGATGACTAAGACAAGGAGTCTGTTCCTTTTCATTGCTGTGTAATATTCCATTTTATGGCTATACCACAGTTTGTTTTGGTGTTGCCTTTTTAATGTAGGCCATTATAGTGAATGTGTCTATAATGTGTCATTATGAAGGAGCCCAGGTGGTGCAAGGGTCAAGTACTCACCTGCTAACCAAAAGGAAACCCTGGGAGACCATATAGGGCAGTACTACCATGTCATATAGGGTTGCTATGAGTGGGAATCGACTCGACAGCACACAACATTTCTTTATGGTTTGAATTTGCATTTCCCTGATGGCTAATGATATTGAGCAATTTCTTTTTTTTTTTTTTAATTGTACTTCAGGTGAAGGCTTACAGAACAAATAGTTTCTCATGTATTGAGCAATTTCTTATGCGCTCATTGGATATTTGTATAAGAGGCTTTTCCTTAAATCTTTTGCCATTAAAAATTGGGGAGTTTGTCTGTTTATTATGGAGTTTTAGGAGTTTTTAATATATTCTGAATACCAGTCTTTTGTCACATATGTTTTATGTATATTTTCTCCAAGTCTGTGGCTTGGGGAAGCCACTAGCTTAAATACTTTTTCTCCACAAATGTGGTTTCCTGAGTTATTTTCTTGTACACCATAGTGTAGTAATTAAGAGCATGAACTCTGGAGCCAGACTGTCTGGGTTTGCTTCCCACCTCTGACACATGCTAGTTATGTGACCTTGGGAAATTACTTATCCTTTATATATCTCAAGAAGCCCTGGTGGCACAGTGGTTAAAGCACTCATCTGCTAACTGAAAGATCAGCGATTCGAACCCACCAGCCACTCCACGCGAGAAGGATGTGGCAGCCTGCTTCCATAAACATTTACAGCCTTGGAAACCCTATGGGGAAGCTCTGCTCTGTGCCCTAGAGTCACTACAAGTTGGACTCGACTAGATGGTAATGGATTTTGGTTTTGGTTTTATATCTCAGTATCCTTATCTGTAAAATGGGAGTGATAATAGTACCTACCTCATTGGGTTGTTGGGAGGAATATAAAGAAGCCTTGGTGGTGCAATGGTTAAGTGCTTGGCTGCTAACCGAAAGGTTGGATGTTGGAACCCACCCAGTGGCATTATGGGAGAAAAGACCTGGCGATCTGCTTCCTTAAAGATTACTGCCTAGGAAACTCTATGGGGCAGTTCTACTCTGTCCTGTAGGGTCTCTATGAGTTAGAATCGATTGGAAGGCACACAACAACATATATATGTATATGTACGAGGTTATGTGAGGGCAGATAGTAGACACATGTCAATAATAGGCCCCAGTGATTTCTACAGGAATATAACATGTTTCCTCCATTCAGTTCTTCCAGGGCCTGTAAGTTTCTAATCATGTTACAGAGCAGGAGAGGCACCAATGTTTTCCCCAACATTTTATTATAAAAATATACAAGCACACAGAAAATTGAAAGGATTTTACAGTGAACACCCATATACTCACAACCTAGATTCTACCATTAACGTTTTACTTTATCTGCTCCTTCATGTATCTCTCTTTCTTTCTTTCCTTCCATCGAATAATAAGAAGACATATATACATATATATGAGTTTATGAGTTTATATATAAAGTTATTAGAATAGTGCTTAACTATATATGTAAAAATAGTAATATGTATATATATTACATTATACATATTATTTTTTACATATAAATTTATAGATAAAAATACTCTTAGAAGAAATTCCTTATCTACTATTTATATCATCTGCTCTTTTTAGTTCCTGTTATTACAGCTCCCCTCACCCCATGCAGCCCACTTTGGGCACTTATTACCTCATACCAGAGCAAGGATCTCGGCTCCTGTTTTTCATCTCCTCACACTGCCCCCTGCCCCAGGTCTTCCTGCACAGCCTCTGGATGCATCTCCCTATAATGCCACTGTGATTGTGTCATTGACTTGCCCCAGGCCTTCCAAGCCTCCCATTTAGTCCTGAGGAAAGTCCAAATCCTTATGTTGATCTGCCACTCCACAACCTGGCTCCAACTCAGCCCTCCAGACTTGTCCTCCACTTCTCCCCCTTGAAGTTACACTCAACCACTCCCCCTTTTCTGGCCACCTGGGATGCCGGATTTGCCACTGTCACCTCTTAAATGCCTTGATGCCCTGCAAAACAGGACCCTCCCAGCAGAAGGGATCATGTCCCTTATCAGGTCTGGGATGATGCCTTGGGTATTATCATATATAGCCCTCGTTTGCCCACCTGGATTGAAAGCTCATGAGGGGGAAAGGAAATTATTATTTGCCCTTGGCTCATTTAGCTAATAAATGGTAGAGCTTGGATTCCAACAAAGACGTCTTAGTCATCTAGCGCTGCTGTAACAGAAATACCACAAGTGGATGGCTTTAACAAACAGAAATTTATTCTCTCACAGTCTAGGAGGCTACAAGTCCAAATTCAGAATGCCAGCTCCCAGGGAAGGCTTTCTCTCCCTCTGAGCTCTAGGGGAAGGTCCTTGTCATCAATTTCTCCCTGGACTAGGAGCTTGTCAGCACAGGGACCCCAAAGGATGTGCCCCTCTCCTGGCTCTTCTTGCTTGGTGGTAATGAGGTTCCCCCTACTCTCTGCTAGATTCTCTCTTTTATATCCCAAAAGAGATTGACTCAAGATACAGACTAATCCTGTAGATTGAGTCCTGCCTCATTAACATAACTGCCTTCAATCCTGCCTCAATAACATCATAACACCACTTAAGATAATCATGCAATACTGGGAATCATGGCCTAGCCAAGCTGACACACATTTTGGGGGGACACAATTCAATCCATAACAACAGGTCGTTTCTCCTCCAATTCCCATGGTCTCTTTTGCTGCTAAGCTGTGCCTCTCGGGACTATTTTATTCACCTATGTATCCTCAGAGTACAGCAGAGCATGTTATATACATAGTAGGCACTGAACAGCTATTCAGTGAACAGATGAATTAACGTGAGAGAATAAGGTGACGGACAGTTTGCACAGCATGTGTCTGGATGTTCCATTACAGCTAACACAGCAAGAGTATTCCGAGATTCCCTCCCCTTGGGGTCAGTGACTCCTCCCCCACCGCCAGTTGTAAGCCTGATTGCCTGCACCACAACCGATCAAAAAGATTAAGGTTAAATTAAAAATAAGCATCGGATGGATTCAGACAGACTTTTTGGCAAGTAGGTGGAACTAGTGCAAAGCTAGGAGTGCACAAACCAGGAAAGAGGACAGAGCTCAGCTAGTGAACTGCAGATGAGAGACTCTTGCTAAGAAGCTCATCCCCACTTTCCCTCAAATACCAGTTTAGGAAGTCTGCATCAGAAAACACAAAGAGTCTCAAGGTGTGTGTCTCCCAGCACCACCCCTCCCATCAGTTTTTCTGGAATCCTGTGGAGCATCTTCTCGTTGCCCTTGCACTCACAACTTCATAAAGTCACAGTGTCCTTTAATCTCTGTGGTGCCACTTAATGCACCACATTCTGAATACCAACTGGAATTTTTATGTCATTATTGAAGGGATAAATAGACCAAGAGGCAGTCATTTGAACAGAACAAGGGGATACTGTGTGTTTTAAAGTCAGGAAAGGTGTGTGTCAGGGTTGTATCTTTTCACTATACTTATTCCATCTGTGTGCTGAGCAAATAATCTGAGAAACTGGACTATATGAAGAAGAACGGGACATCAGGATTGGAAGAAAACTCATTAACAACCTGTGTTATACAGATGACACAACCTTGCTTGCTGAAAGTGAAGAGGACTTGAAGCACTTACTGATGAAGATCAAAGACTACAGCCTTCGGTATGGATTACACCTTAACATAAAGGAAACAAAAATCCTCACAACTGGACCAATAAGTGACATCATGTTAAACGGAGAAAATATTGAAGTTGTCAAGGATTTCATTTTACTTGTATCCACAATCAGCGTCCATGGAAGCAGCAGTCAAGAAATCAAATGATGTATTGCATTGGGCAAATCTGCTGCAAAAGACCTCTTTAAAGTGTTGAAAAGCAAAGATGTCACTTTGAGGACTAAGGTGCGCCTGACCAAAGCCTGGGTATCTTCAATCGCCTCATATGCATGCAATAGTTGGACTATGAGTAAGGAAGATGGAAGAAGAATTGACACCTTAATATGGTGTTGGTGAAAAACATTGACTGTCCCATGGACTGCCAGAAGAATGAACAAATCTGCCTTGGAAGAAGGACAGCCAGAATGCTCCTTAGAAGTTAGGATGGTGAGACTTCATCTCACGTGCTTTGGACATGCTACTAGGAGGGGCGGTCCCTGGAGAAGGACATCATGCTTGGTAAGGTAGAGGGTCAGGGAAAAAGAGGAAGACCCTCAACGATCGTGATGATGGCGCAGGGGCAGGCAGTGTTTCATTCTGTTTTTCATAGGATCACTCTGGGTTGGAACTGACCGGATGGAACCTTAACAACAACAACATTGAAGGGATGACATTAGCTACTGAGAACATGCCACACAACAAAGTCGATGATCAACTTTAGTTATCTTTGTGAAAGGCAGCATGTTGAAAACGGCAATAAATTAGGGTTCAAGAATTTTCAGGTTTGCTCCTAGGTCTGCCCACTAACTAGCTCTGTGACTATTAACAAGACATTTGCTCTTTCTAGTCCTCAGGTTCCGAACTGTAAAACAGAAGGTTTGTGCTAAATAACCTCTGAGATCTTTTCCAACTCAAAGATTTTCACTGAACGTACCAGTCATGTCCCATACACTGGCATAAGACTCTCCAAGTCTTTCTCTGTTTATCCATCCACTCTGCCTCTTGTATCTTATTATTGATGTAAATATTTAAAATGCTGACATAAGGCCAGGACTACCAGGGGATTCGGAATGCTCGGAGTGGCATTTATCTGGCCAGCTAGGATCTTTACAACTGAAAAGTGAAAAGTGGAAATCAGATGAGTGTAAACATCTTTCCAACTTACTTTTTATAATAAAAAATTTATTTCTCTAGCCATTTTGGACCTGCCTGACATAGGGCTGGAGTATCTTTACTTATTCATTACCGTCATTGCCAGAAAGAACAAATAATGATGCTGCACATTGTGTGAGTGCTTTTCAAAAAGTCCTCAACTTTTTTTTGCCCAATCCCCAGCTCTACTTCAGCCTTTGGATGTTTTCAGCATAAATCCCTGGTCAATTTATGGGTCAATATTATAAATGTATGTAAGTTCAGCGCAGTAGGGCTTAAGTAGATAGCACTTTTTTTTTTTTTTTTTTTAA
>NW_004443956.1:23416532-23465195 GCF_000243295.1 Trichechus manatus latirostris | reverse complement strand
TTCTCTGTTTGGCTTAGTTTTTCGGATCTTTGTTGTGGAGGGACGGCGTGGTGTTTCTGCCTAGAGCGCCATCTTGCCGGAAGTCCTAGATAGCACTTTTTATTTACGAAAAGTTTTGCTTTAAAAATGACCAAACAGCTGTTATTGATATAAATGTCAAGTGGGTCCTAAGGAAGTAAAAATTGCTCATAGTATTTTTGGCCATTCTTAGTGTTTATAATTTTCCTATCTGTAATGCTTTTTGTTGCAACTCCTAGGTGCTCTTGTGGAGAATAAAATGCCATTCCTGTGGTCTGCTCTTCAGTATCTAATTATGATTAAGCTGAGCATCTGTTGGCTTATGTGCAGGAAAGGATGTCTTTTCCAAGCAGCAGAGAAGATGGTAACCCAGGGTCCTCCAGCACCCCTGGAGGCCATTTCTTAGGATGCTTTTCCCTCTTGTTCCTTTTAGGAACAACCTGTTATCCCAGCAGCTTAACATTCTTCTTTCCCCCACTGCTACCTCCAATTTCAATTTGTTCTCCTCTGTTGAGTTTGGTTTAAGTGGAGTCTTTACAATGACTAAGGGTACTGACCTCTCTGCACCTACACCATGAACTGGAGGCTTTCCTATGCACAGTCCTCCTCCTCAGGTCTTTGTGGCAACCAGCCTGGGTTGACCCTTCCTGAGCCTCTTAAAGCACTCTTTCTCTCTTTAGGGGTGCACATAATTTAGAACTGGTGCTAAAGTATCCCCTGTTTAGTGGGAACAAGAAAAACACTCATAATCAGTTGCTGTTGAAACAATTCCAACTTATAGTGACCCCATGTGTTTCAGAGTAGAACTGAACTCCATGGAGTTTTCAGTGACTGTGATCTTTTGGAAGTAGATTGCCAGGCCTTTCTTCTGAGGTGTCTCTGAGTGGGTTCAAACTGCCAACCTTTCAGTTAGCAGCCTAAATGCGTTAATATTTGCACCACCCAGGGACCCCAAAGCACACATATGGAGTGCTTTTTAAAAAAATACACAATTTCTACAGAGATGAGAAATCTGAAAGGATTAAGGGGGACAGTGATTATGTGGCTAATAAGAAAGTAGAATCCCTTCCCTCCCCTAAATCTCTTGCTTCTCTTTCTCCTTCTAGGTAATCCCAGGCATCCTTCAGGTCATTTAGTTTTCATAGCCTCATGAACTTCTCCCTAAATACACCAGCTTAATAATTTCCCCTCCTGTTTTCTGTGCCATTCACTTTGTATTCAATCAAAAACTGCTTTTGACACTTCTTGGGTGTTGGTTTATAAAATCATAAAACTCAGATAAGGTTATTTTAAATTTTCTTATCTTAAGTTAGTCACAGCAATTCTTAAGCACCCCACAGGGATGTTTGGAGAATTAATTAATTTGATGAAAATTGTGTGGGCCATGATATACTACATACTTATAAGAAATAATTGTGATTTATCAGTCTGTAATTGCCTGTGGTGTTTTGACCTCTTTTTCTTTGTTCTTTGTGTACACCACTGTGTCTAGTAGAAGGGTCTGCATCTATTAGGTGTTCCATAATTTTTCTGAGTGAATGAAAATAAACTAAACTTGTCCATTTTATATTATTGTTAAATAGCGTAACAATTGTGAAGGCTTATCTGTGTGTTTTCACAGTACAGTGAACTTTTTATCTCACTGTTTAGTGCCCTTTAGGAAGAAATAGTGGCTCTTCTCTGAATGATTTCAGTAAGGTTTGCTTACTTTGGTACCCTGGAATTTAGGAGAAAGTTTTGCACGTAGGTTTGTAAATGTCAAGTTACACTCCATGGCACTGCGACTTTGTGCTCTGAAATTGGTCTTTTAATGCCAGTGACCTTTGAAGTGAGGGCAGATGCTTCTTATCCTTTCAGTTCATGGGCCATGTCTGCCGCCCAAATGCTGTTCACTTTTGAATAGACTTTGGTGTGGGGAAGATGTTTTTGCTGATGAGTATTTTACTGAGAAACTTAGCGACCCTTTAAAGTCAGGAAACAAGGAAGTAACTGCTGACGCCCCCAAAGCCCTGCTCCTGATGTAACTGGTCACGTGGCCCAGAAGACATTTACACTCAGGACAACTGTCCTGTTTAGTAGTTGACAGTATCATTAATAAAAATTAAAATATTTTCTGCACAAGGCATTAAAACCTCACATTTATTCACTTAGATTAAAGTTTACCCCTTCACACAATGCATTATCTTAATTACCCAGGTGAATTCTCATTTAACTTAACCTCCTACTCCCCAGCTACTTTCTTTGGTCTTTGCCTTAGAATGACTTAATGTTTTTCACACTGAAGGATTCTAGAGCCTTCACTAAATTACTTTGTTTTTCATAGAAATAAGGAATTTATAAATTAGGAAACTAAGGCAAACTTTTCTTTCAATAATGATGTTGTTGTTGTTAGCTGCCATTGTGTTGGCCCCTGACTCATGGCGACTCTACACGAGAGATGGGATCAGGTTTTTATTTGCTGATTTTTTGGAAATAGATCGCCAGTCTTTCTCCCTAGTCTGACTTAGTTTGGAAGCTCTGCTGAAACCTGTTCAGCATCATAGCAATAGTGGCAGATGGATGGTGGCTGTGTTTGAGATGCATTGGCTGGAAATTGAACCCAGGTCTCCTGCATGAAAGGCAAGAATTCTAGCACTAAACCACCACTGCTCCCTTTAATAATGATAACAGACCCCTGCCTGCTGCTGCCCTGCCAACTCAGATAAGGTGGTGAAAGCTATCATGCCCACAGACAAGCAAGCAGCAAAGTGCACTTGGCCAGCCTACATCGATATATCAAAACAAAATAAAAAGCAAGACAAAATAAATGAATATACAGTCAATAAATAAAGAAAATAATATCTTAATGTCTCAGAGACAGAAGACAGTATCAAAACATATAAAAAAGCAGGACAAGATGGCTCCAGCAAGTGACCAAAACTAAGAATCAGATAACCTTCCAGTAGAAGAAAACGCATTGAAACTACCTGATATGGAATTCAAAAGACTAATATTTAGGGCTCCTCCAAGAGATTATCAGAGAGATCAAGGAAAACAGACAAAACCAAGGAAAAAATAGACAAATTCATGGAAAACACAGACAAAACCAACAAAAACATAGCTAAAATCAAGGAAAACACTGGCAAAGCAATAGGAGAATTCAGGAAAATAATACAGGAACAAAACATCAAAAATAATTAATCAATTAGAAAGCAGACAAATACAGCAACTAGAAATCCAAAAGATAAGCAACAAAATGTCAGAAATGGACAACTCAGTAGAAGGTTTTAGGAGCAAATTTGAAACAATGGAAGATAGAATCAGCAAGGTTGAAGACAGCCCATGGATGCCGCTTTGCTTGAGGAAAAAATCAGAGAAAAGAATAAAAAAAACTGAAGAAAACCTAAGAATTATGTGGGACACAATCAAGAGCAAAAATTTGCATGTGCCTAGAGTTCCAGGACAGGAGGAGAAAATGGAAACACAGAGAAGATTGTTGAAGATTTACTGGCAGAAATCTACCCAAATATCATGAAAGATGAAAAGCTGACCATTCAAGAAGCTCAACGAACCCCATATAGGACAGACCCCAAAAGAATGTCACGAAGACATATCATAATCACACTTGCCAAAACCAAAGGCAAAGAAAGAATCCTGAGAGCAGCTTGAGAAAAAAAAAAAGTCGAACTCACAGCAACCCTATCGGAAAGAGTAGAATTAACCCATAGGGTTTCCAAGGAGTGGCTGGTGGATTTGAACTGCTGGACTTTGGGTTAGCAGCCATAGCTCTTAAATACTGCACCACTGGGGCTCCAAGAAGGCAATAGGATAACATACATAAAACCTTGAAAGAAAAAAAAAGCTGCCAACCAAGAATAATATATCCTGCAAAACTCTGTCTCAAATATGATGGTGAAATTATGACATTTCCAGATAAACAGAAATTAAGGGAATTCGTAAAAACCAAACCAAACTCACAAGAAATACTAAAGGAAGTCCTTCGATTAGAGAACTAACAACATTAGACAACAACCTGAGTCTAGGACACAGGACAGCATCAGTCAGGTACAAACCTAGGTAAAGAACTCCCAACAATAAAAAAAAGCTAAAAGACTTAAATAGGGAACCAGAGATATCAATCTATAAATGACAACAAAGTCAAAACAATAAAAGGGGGGATAAATGGTGTAGGTATAGAACTTTCAAATAGAGAGGCAGTCAAGTTGATATCAAGTAATAAAAGATAAGGGTAAGTTAACAAACCTACTTGTAAAAATAAAAAAGAAGAAATACCTACAGACTCACTAAACACAAAATCTATAATAATGAAACAAATGAAAAAAAAAATCCCACAAATAAAATGAACTCAGCACAGGAAAGTAAGAACAAAGAAAGTGTCAGCACCAAAAAAAAAAAAAAAAAAAGTACAATAGTATGACAGCAATATAATCATACCTATCGATAATCACGTGGAATATAAATGGCTTAATTGCACCTGTCAAAGAGACAGAGAGTGGCAGAACTGATTAAAAAAAAAAAAGACCCATCAATATGCTGTATACAGGAGACACACTGTAGACACAAAGACATAAATATATTAAAAATGAGGGGATGGAGAAAATATATCAAGCAAGCAGAAACTAAAAAAGCATAAGTGACAATACTAATCTCAGATGAAATAGATTTTGAGGCAAAATCAATCCTAAAAGACAAGGAAGGACATTATATAATGATTAAAGGAACAATCTGCCAAGAAGACATAACCTTATTAAATATCTATGCACCCAGTGACAGGGCTCCAAAATATGTAAAACAAACTCTAACAGCACTGAAGAGAGAAATAGATAGTTCCACAATAATAGTACGAGACTTCAAAACACTGCCTTTGGTAAAGGACAGAACATCTAGAAAGAAACTCAACAAAGATACTGAAGATCTAAAGGCCAAAATCAACCAGTTTGACCTCACAGACATATAGAACACTCCTCCCAACAGCAGCAAAGTACACATTCTTTTCCAATGCACATGGAACATTCTCCAGAATAGACTACATTTCAGGCCACAAAGCAACCCTCAATAAAATCCAAAACATCTAAATAATACAAAGTATTCTCTCTGATCACAGTGCCATAAAAGGAGAAATCATGAACAGGAAGATCAAGGAAAGAAAATCAAATATATGGAAACTGGATAACGCCTTGCTTAAAAACAATGAGTCGATAGAAGAAATCAAAGAGGAAAGAAAAAAATTCCTAGAATCAAATGAAAATGAAAACACATCATACCAAAACCTTTGGAACACAGCAAAAGCAGTGCCCAGAGGTCAATTTATAGTAATAAATGCACACATCAAAAAAGAAGAATGGGCCAAAATCAAAACGTTAGCCATAAAACTTGAACGAATAATAAAAGATCAAAAAAAGAGTCCCATAGCCACCAGAAGAAAGGAAATAATATAGAGAACAAAAAAATAGAAAAAATCAACAAAAGTTGATTCTTTGAAAAGATCAACAAAATCGACAAACCACTGGCCAAACTGACAAAAGAAAGGCAGCAGAAGAAGCAAATAACACAAATAATAAATGAGATGGGGACATTAACAGACCAAACTGAAATAAAAAGTATCATAACAGAATACTATAATAAATTGATAAATTATACTCCAACGAAAATGAGAACCTAGAGAAAATGGACAAATTTCTAGAAACGTACTACCTACCTAAACTAACACCAGCTGAGATAGAAAATGTGAATAAACTCATAACAAGAGAAGAGACTGAAGAGATAAAACAAAACAAAATAACAATAACAAAAAAAACCTCCCAACAACAATGAAAAGAAGCCCTCTCCTGGATGACTTCACTAGAGAATTCTACCAAACATTCAGAGAAGAGTTAACACCAGTACTACTCAAACTATTTTAGAGCATAGAAAAGGAAGGAATACTCCTGAATTCATTCTGTGAAGCCAGCATAACTCTGATGCCAAAGCCAGGCAAAGACACCACAAAAAGAGAAAATTACAGACCAATACCTATCATGAATATAGTTGTAAGAATTCCCAACAAAATTCTAGCCAGTAGAATTCATCATCATATAAAAAAAAATAATATGCCACAGCCGAGTGGAATTCCTACCAGGTATGCAAGGATGGTTCAACATTTTAAAAAATCAATTGAAGTAATCCACAACATAAATAAAACAAAAGAAAAGAATCACGTGATCATTTCAGTCGAGGCAGAAGAGGCATTTGATAAAGTCCAACACCCATTCTGATGAAAACTCTCACTAAAATAGGAATAGAAGGGAAATTCCTCAACATAATAAAAGGCCTCTATACCAAATCAACAGCCAACTTCATTCTCAACAGAGAGAGGCTAAAAGCATTCCGCATGAGAACGGGAACAAGACAAGGATGCCCTTGTTCACCACTCCAGTTTAATACTGTGCTGGAAGTCCTAGCTAGAGCAGTAAGGCAAGAAAAAGAAATAAAGTGCATCAAAATTGGAAATGAAGAAGTAAAACTAGCCCTGTTTGCAGATGACATATTATACATAGAGAACCCCAAAGATTCCACAAGAAAACTACTGAAACTAATAGATTTCAGCCGAGTAGCAGGTTACAAAATCAACATACAAAAATCAGTTGGATTCCTATACACCAAAGAGAACTTTGAAAAATAAATCAGGAAAACAATACCATTTATAATAGCCCTTAAAAAGATAAAATACTTAGGAATAAATCTAACCAGTGACTTAAAAGAGCTATACAAAGAAAACTACAAAACACTATTGCAAGAAACCAAAAGAGACCTACATAAATTGAAAAACACACCACGCTAATGGATAGGAAGACTCAATATTGTGAAAATGTCAATTCTACCCAAAACAATCTACAGATATAATGCAATCCCAATCCAAATAGCAACAGCTTTCTTTAAGGAGATAGAAACACTAATCACCAATTAATAGGAAAGGAAAGAGGCCTGGATAAGCAAAACATTTTTGAAGAAAAAGAACAAAGTAGGAGGCCTCATACTACCTGATCTCAGAACCTACTATACAGCCATGGTAGCAAAACAGCCTGGTACTGGTACAACAATAGACACATATACCAATGGAACAGACTCAAGAACCCAGATGTAAATTCATCCACCTATGGTCAGCTGATCTTTGGCAAAGCACCAAAATCCATTAAATGGGGAAAAGACAGTCTTTTTAACAAATGGTGCTGGCAAAACTAGATGTACATCTGTAAAAAAAAAAAAAACGAAACAGGAACCACACTTCACACCATACACAAAAACTAATAACAAATGGTGCTGGCAAAACTAGATGTACATCTGTAAAAAAAAAAAAAAAAAAAAAACGAAACAGGAACCACACCTCACACCATACACAAAAACTAACTCAAAATGGACCAAAAACCTAAGTATAAAAGCTAAAACAATACAGATCACGGAAGAAAAAATAGGCACAATGCTAAGGGCCCTAATACATGGCAGAAATAGAATACAAACCATAACTAAAAATGCACAAACACCAGAAGATAAACTACATGACTGGGAGCTCCTAAAAATTAAACAGGCTCATCAAGACTTCGCCAAAAGAGTAGAAAGAGAACCTACAGACTGGGAAAAAAAATTTGACTGTGAAATATCCGATAAGAGTCTAATCTCTAAATCTATAAGATATTTCAACACTTAAACAACAAAAAGACGAATAATCCAATTTAAAAAATGGGTGAAGGCTATGAACAGACACTTCACCAAAGAAGACATTTTGGTGGCTAACACACACGTGAGGAAATACTCACGATCATTAGCCATTAGAGAAATACAAATCAAAACTTCAGTGAGATACCATGTCACCCCAACATTATTGGCACGAATCAAAAAAATAACAAACGTTAGAGAAGTTTCAGGAGATTGGAACTCTCTTATGCACTGCTGGTGGGAATGTAAAATGGCACAGTCACTATGGAAAACAATATGGCACCTCTTTGAAATGCTTGAAACAGAAATACCATACAATCTAGCAATCCCACTCCTAGGAATATGTCCTAGAGAAATAAGAGCCGTGACATGAATAGACACATGCACATGCATGTTCATTGCAGCACTGTTCACAGTAGCAAAATGATGGAAACAACCGAAGTGTCCATCAACAGATGAATGGATAAACAAACTATGGTACATACACACAGTGGAATACTACCCAACAATAAAGAACAACGATGAATTCTTGAAAGATTTCACAACGTAGATGAATCTGGAGGGCACTTTGCTGAGTGAAATAAGTCAATCACAAAAGGACAAATATTGTAGGAGACCCTGTTAGAAAAACTCAAGAAAACGTTTACACACAGAAAAAAACAATCTTTGATGGTTATGAGGGAGGGGAGGATTGGGAAGAGGAAATCACTAGCTAGATAGTAGACAAGTGTTGATTTTGGTGAAGGGAAAGACAACACACAATATAGAGGAAGTCAGCACAACTCGATCAAGGCAAAGTCATAGAAGCTTCCTAGACACATCCAGACACCTTGAGGGACAGAGTTCCTGGGAGTGAAGGCTGGGAACCATAGTCTCGGGGGACATCTAGGTCAATTGTCATAACATAGTTCATAAAGAAAATATTCTACATCCTACTTTGGTGAGTAGCTTCTGTGGTCTTAAAAGCTTGTGAGTGCTATCTAAGATACATCTATTTGTTCCATCCCATCCGGAGCAAAGGAGAATGAAGAAACCCAAAGACACAAGGAAAATACTAGTCCAAAGGATAAATGGACCACATGAACCACAGTCTCCACCAGCCTGAGCCCAGAAGAACTAGATGGTGCCCGGCTACCTCCACCAACTGCTCTGACAGGGATTACAATAGAGCATCCTGGACAGAGCTGGAGAAAAATGTAGAACAAAATTCAGATTCACAAAAAAGATCCGACTTACTGGTCTGACGGAGACTGGAGCCACTCCTGAGATTATGGCCCCGGACACCCTGCTAACTCAAAACTGAAGCCACTCCAAAGTCTACCTTTCAGCCAAAGATGAGACAACCCTATAAAATAATCGACAGTGCTTGAGGAACTTGCTTCTTAATTCAATCAAATAGATGAGACCAAATGGGCAACACTGCCCAAAAGCAAAAATGAGAAGGCAGGAAGGGGTAGGAAAAATGGACACGGGGAACCCGAGGTAGAAAGGAAAAGAGTACTGACACATTGCAGGGATTGCAACCAATGTCATAAAACAATTTGTGTATACATTTTTGAATTAAAAACAAATTTGTGCTGTAAACTTTCACCTAAAGCACAATAAAATTAACAACAACAACAACAAAAAGATTGCCTAACCCATAAGTGTTCCCTGAGAATTCATTGCTTTAATTAAGGTAGAGTTTTTGAACTGGCAGTAATGTTACATGGAGATAAGAAGATGCAGTTGACAAACAGGCTAGGGTAGAGGGCGTTTATTGATATATTCAGAAGAGGGAGAGTACCGTTTCTATTAACTGAGTAGGCTAGCTGCCAGTCTAACGACTGTTGGGATCTACTTGCAAAGTTTCTGCAAGGCTTTTTCTTGCATGGCAAATCAAGCAGGATGTATCTATGATAACTCTTTAAAGTGTACCCATAAAAATGTTAGGAACACCTCAGATGTCAGACGTAAATGGATATTTTACCTCCAACTATCTTCATGAAAATCAAAAAGCTCTCTTGGATTCTTTCTTCATTCCTTTCTGTGTGAGAAACTGACATAGAAAGAAGCCCATTTATTGAGATTCCAGGATGATTATATTAATATGTTCATAAGGACAAATAATAATAAATGTTGTATAATGCCGTTAGTAATGGCAATTACAAAAGTCTAAATCTGCCATGAGTGACTTAGGTAATTAGAAAGTCACTAGGCAGTGCATCCCTGGGAAGCTGTGGATTAAATTTGGTTGGTGTGTCACAGCAAGAGAGAATGTGTGGATAGTGTGCAGGCTGAGGGAGAAGTGTGAGGTAGGAAAAAATTGAGATTGCTGTGTGAAAAAACAAATGGCTAGGGGGGACAGTGAGGTGAACACAGGACACTAGCTCTGATTCCAATAATCCAGAAAACAATACAATCAAAATGTTTCAAGTCATGGCTGGTAAGGAAGATAGGAAGCCCATCACAGTGATAGACTCTGGGGCCCTGACTACATGTTTTGAACTACTCTGATCATGAATAAGAATTCCTAGCTGCTATTTGACCACAAAATGCCCCATGCTTTTCAATCTTAAGAGAAAATAAAATTACTTGCCTGTGCTAAACTTAGAAGGGAAGATATTTGGGAATCTAGTAAGTCTGATGATGGTGATGAAGGAAGCACCATTGTAATATTCATTTTATAGATGAGGGAACTGAGGCAATCGAGAAACCATGGGTAGCACTTGGTGCTAAAGAAGTTGCTAGTGTGAGTACTGTAAGTTACTCCATAAAGTAGAACCTTCAGATGTTCTTCTTCTTTAGGAAGACCAAGGGGCCCTATACCGTGTTCTCTTAAGAGAAGATATTTTCACTTGAAAAGTACAATTATTTTAATTTTCATTGATAAAAGTGAAACATGGGAATTACAGGTTATGAAAAAAGTTTTATTAACAAAGTCCAGGCACAGGGAAAGCTTACAGTAACAACTTTTATAGCTTTATACATACATGAATTGAGTAGGCATGTTGTCAGTTTTACCTCTGATTCTGAATAACTTTAGTCAATTAAGTTTCAGATATATGTTCTGCAGACATAGAAATTATCTCAGCATTGAGAAACTGCCTTTGCCTTCTTTCTCACTTTACATTTTTTATTTCAAAGGGAGCCCTGGTTGCTCAGTGGTTAAGCGTTTGACTGCTAACCCAAAGGTCATAAAGTTTTACAGCCTTGGAAACACTATGGAGCAGTTCTACTCTGTCCCACAGGGTTGCTTGAGTCGGAATTGACTTGACGACAGTGGGTTTGGGTTTTGGTCCTCAAAGGTAACCATTATTTCTGAAGTTTGTATGTATCCCTCCTGCCCCAGTTTTTATACTTGATGTTGTTTTGTGGATTTAAAAGCTTTTCATAATCAGTTTCATTCTGTGTCTATACTTTCATGATATGTGTATTTTCACTTAAAATTATATTTGGAGGATTTACCCAAGTTAATACACTTAGATGTAGTTCACTGATGATAACTATGGTGCAGTATTTACAGTAGACCCTCACTATTCACAGATTCCATATCTGTGAATTCTCCTGCTCGACAAAATTTATTTGTAATCCCAAAATCAACACTCATGGTGATTTTGTAATCATCCGCAGACCCGCTCAGAGCAGCAAAAAATTTGAGTCACGAGGCACTCGCCCCAGCTGAGATGGAAGGAGGTGACACTCTGCTTTCTTGTTTCAGTTCTCATACTACATCCGGGTGTCCTTTGGTGCCACGGTTTTTGCTTTTATTTTGTTTTTTGTTGATGATTTTGCTGTTTAAAATGGTCCCCAAGAGTGGTGTGGAAGTACTGTCTAATGTTGCTAAGCTCTAGAAGGCTGCCCTGTGCCTTGCAGAGAAAGTGCTCATGTACAAAGCTTCACTCAGATGTGAATTATAATGTTACTATTGACCGTGAGTTCAATGTTAACATTATATAAGTTTATATTATATGAGGTATCTTTAAACAGAAACACATATCAAACAAGGCTCATTGATTGACAAAAATGTTATGACCAGAGGCTTGCAGGACCCTAGCCCTATAGTTCCTCTAGGAGCATGGTTCAGTATTCGCTCATCCATGGTTACGTTAGAGAACATAAGTACCGTGAACAACGAGAATTGACTCTATAAATCCATTCCTCTACTGAAGGACACTTTGGAGGTTTTAACCTTTTTTGTATTTCCTCACGTCATAATTTAATTAGGTGTTATCAAACTTTTTAGTTTTTGCCACACTGATGGTCATAAAATGGTATTTGGTCATATTTTTCATTTACCTTTATCTGATTACTACTGAAGTTGAGAAAACCCTGGTGGTGTAGTGGTAAAGAGCTACAGCTGCTCACCAAAAGGTCAGTTCAAATCCACCAGGCACTTCTTAAGATATAGCTTATTTTTTATTGTTATACATATTGTCTTTTAATGTATATAATTTTAAAAACTTTAGTGAAGTTATTAATATTTTTCTTTTTGGGAAATATTGCTTTTTGTATCTCAGTCATGATCTCTTTCCCTACACTGACGTCATAAAGATATTTGCTCATACATTCTTTTAAAATTTTAGAGGCTTTAATTCACCTGGAATTTATGATGGGTAGTGTGAGGTAGAGATGGAATGATATCTATCTGGATAGGTAACTGTCCAGGTACCATCTATTTAATAGTTAAAATATCATTTCCCTTGCTAATCTGTGAGGCCACATCTGTTGTATATCAAATACACATGCAGTTATGTTTCTAGTTTCTCTTTTATTTCACTGGTTCTATTTGTCAATCTGTCCCAATACCATGCTGGTTTTATTTTTTTCAATTTAACTTTCTCATTTTATTTGTGAACTTTTTATTGGAATGTTACATACATAAATTGCACAAATCTTAAGATTACAGTTCAGTTATTTTTGACAGTTCAGTTATTTTTGACAGAGAGAATACACTTGTGTAATCACCACCAGCTCAAGACAGAACACTTTTAGCAACCCAGAAACTTCCTTTGTGCCCTCTCCCAGTCATTAACCCAAATGGGAAGGTTAGTGGGATCACACATGATTATGCACTCTTGTGTTGAGCTTTGTTCATTCAACATTGTGTCTGAGAGATTCATCTAGACATGGAATATAATACACTTGTAACATTTTGATAGCTTTACAATGTTTTGACATGTGCTAAGGTGAATTGCACCCCCCTTCATTCTTTTTCAAAATTATGTTGACTCTACATGTCCCTCATTCTAACATGCGATTTTCAGATAAGCTTATCAAGTTTATGAAAAAAAGAATTCCTTGGATTTTGTATTAGAATCTTATTGAAAGTATAGCTTAGTTTGGATGGAATTGCATCTTCACAATATTCAGTCTTACTGTCGATTTACATGGGATATGTCTCCATTTATTTAGATCTTCTTGTCATTCAATGAAGTTTCATAATTTTTTTCTATAAAGTTCTTAAAATATTCTGTTATGTTTTTGAAGTACGTGATGATTTGTTGCCTTGTGGATAGTTTTGTTTTTAAATTATTATTATTTTTTTTATGTTTTCAGTTCTCTAGGGTATGTACCTAGGAGTAGAATTGCTGGATCATATAGTAATTCTATGCTTAACAATTTAAAGAAGTACCAGATTGTTTTCGAAAGGGGCTGCACCATTTTACATGCAGTGTATGAAGGCTTCAATTTTGCAGCATGCTTGCCAACACTACAGTCCACATCTTTACCAGTTTACCTTTAAGTGACACTATACCGTTTCGTATATAGTATAAGAACCTAACAACAGCACGCTTTCATTTCTCCCCTCTCAGACTTTATGTTATTACTATCATACATTTTACTTGCACAAAAGTTGTGAATTCCATTCTACGTTATTATTCTATGTGTTTAAACAGTCACCTTTTAAAGTGACATTAAACAATCCTTCGTATGTCTCGCTTGCTGTTGCCGTTTCTGGTATGCCTCATTCCTTTGAGGAGATCCATAATTTCATCTGGGATAGTTATTATTCTGCCTGAAACTTTATTTGAGGTTTCTTTTTTTGTAAAATTTTTAAAATTATACTTTAGGTGAAGGTTTATAGAATAGTTTCTCTTTAAACAGTCCATACACATATTGTTTTATGACAATGGTTAACAACCCCACGACATGTCAACACTCTCCCTTCTCGACCTTGGCGGACCTTTTTTTTTTTGGTGAAAATACACATAGCCAAAGATACACCATTGCAGAAATTTCTACGTGCATAATTCAGTGACATCGATTACGTTCTTCCAGTTGTGCTGCTATTCTCACTTTAGATGAAGGTTTACAGAACAAAATAGTTTCTCATTAAACAGTTAGTATACATATTGCCTTATGACAATGGTTAACAACCCCACTACATGTCAACCATGTCCTTAGTCAACCTTGGGTTCCCTATCACCGGCTTTCCTGTCCCCTTCTGCCTTCTAGTCCTTGTCCCTGGGCTGCTGTGCCTCATTAGTCCCGTTTTGTTTTATGGGGCTATCCAATCCCCTGCTGAAAGGTGAACCTCAGGAGTGACTTCACCACTGAGCTAAAAAGATGCCCGGGGGCCATAGTCTTGGGGTTTCTCCAGTCTCTGTCAGGCCAGCAAATCTATTCTTTTTTTGTGAGTTAGAATTTTGTTCTACATCCTTCTCCAGCTCTGTCCAGAAACCTCTGTTGTGATCCCGGTCAGAGCAGTCAGTGGTGGTAGCCGGGAACCATCTAGCTGTACTGGACTCAGTCTGGTGGAGGCCTTGGTAGCTGTGGTCCATTAGTCCTTTGGACTAATCTTTTCCTTGTATCCTGTTCTCTTCATTCTCCCTTGCTCCCAAAGGGGTGAGACCAGTTAAATAGTTTAGATGGCTGCTCACAGGCTTTCAAGACCCCAGACGCTACTCACCAAGGTAGAACGTAGAACATTGTCTTTATAAACTGTGTTATGCCAATTGAGCTAGATGTTCCTCAAGACCATGGTCCCCATGTTTTTAAATTAATATTGAATTATTTAAAATTATTTTCTAATTAGGTTTTGCTGGTGTTCAGGCACATTCTTTGTTGTGGCATTTTGACATTGTGTCTTGCATCCTCGATGAAATCTCTTGTTAGTTATAATTGCTTGGTTGGAGATTCTCTTAGGTTTTCTATGCAGACAAGCGTCATCTGCAGCTATGAATAGTTGTTTTCCTCTTTTCTAATTCTATTCTCTTATTATGTTTTCTTATTTTATTAAATTATCTAGGAAGCCAAGTAAGTGTTAAATAAAATGAGTGATGGTAGGCATCATTGTCTTTTCAGGACTTTAAGAGAAATGTTTTCAATGTTTCACCTTTACTAAAGGATGATATTTGATGAAAGATTTTAGTAGATAATCTGTCTGGGATTAAGGAAGTTCTAGTCCCAGTTTCCTAAGATTTTAGAACTTCTGGATGGCTTTTCACCTCTATCAAATACTTCTTGAATCTGAGCTGTCATTAGATTTTTTCCTACACTGATAGACTTTCTGATGCTGGATTATCTGCATTTCTGGGATAGATCCTTTTTGGTTATGGAGTTTTGTTTTGTCTTCCTCTGTCGCTAACATTTCCTGAGAAGTGAGAGCCACCTGTTTTTCCTCCTTGTATTGTCCTAGTCCAGCTTTAGTGTCAAGGTGATGCTGGCCCCATAAGATAAGCTGTAATTCTATTCTATGAAAATATCTGTATAAGAGACGGAATAGCTTTTGCTGGAAGGATCGTAAAAGTTTTTAAACGATCTGGGCCTAAGACTTTTCATATGAGTTGCTTTTTGACTACTGATTTAATTATTTAATGGTTATAGCTATAGTTGTGTTCTATTTCTTTCTATTCAATTTTGATTTTTTTTCCTAAAATAGTTTATTTTACTTATGTTTTCTAATTTATTGGCATAACATGTTCATAGTATTCTGTGATTTTGTAAATCTCTGTGGTATATGTTGTTACAGCCCCTTATTCCTGATGTTATTGATCTTTGCTTTCTTTTCTTTCTTGATTATCTTGATAGATGTTTTCCTTTTTACTAGTCTTCTAAAATAATCAGCTTTTGTGTTTTTTGTCTGGGTTCTTTATTGTTTTTTCTATTTTATTAATTTCTGGAGATTCTATTATCATTATAGTCTCTTTCAGATTATTATATTATCTAAAAGAATTTCTTACAGTGTTAATCCTTTTGATTTTTAAAATTTTTCCTAATACTCCCTCACTGTGGATTTTTTTCCTGTATGGTTTATAAGTTTTATTGCAAGCTTATCTTGGATTCTTTTTCTCATGAGAATCATATGGAAATCCTAAGAACCCTCATTGTTAGAACTCTTCCTACAAAGTGATTTTAATGTATGTATGTTACATATGTGAGTATTTTATGTGCTAGGAAGTAGCATCCGTGTGCGACTCAAACCTCGGGTTTCCGTTTCTCGTGAGAGAGAGTTTTGTTTCCTTCCAGAGCTGGAAGAGGAGAGAGGCTTTCTTGCCTCATCCCTATCCCATCTGTGTGGATGGATTTTTCTAGTCTCTAGTTTCTAGTTTCCCCGGGTGTTACAGATGGTTAATGTGGTTGACTGCTAACCAAAAGCTTGGAAATTTGAGTCCACTCAGAGGTGCCTTGGAAGAAAGTCCTGGAGATCTACTTTTGAAAAATCAGCCACTGAAAACCCGATGGAGCGGTTCTACTCTGACACACGAGTCGGAATCGACTGATGGCAACTAGTTGTCTCATAGCTGGGTGGCCATTTCAGGTCTTTGCAGGATGCCCTGCCAAGGCCCAGTCTTTCGTCCTCGTGTGGATATCAGACCCCAGCTCCAAGTCTCTAGGGCCTGTACAGATACCTGCTGGTCACTTAATCTGTTACCCTCATGATTATTGCTCTGGCTTGTGTTCTTCCTGCTTCTGGCATCTGAGGATTCCCTCTCTTTCTTTACAGTTTAGTAAGGTATTAAAATTTTTGTCTTTCATATTTTATTTTACATCTTTGTGTATTACACAGGATGCAGGGTCCATGTTGGTTCAGCTTACAATGTTTGCTTGAAACCTGAAGACCCTCCTGACTTTTTTTCCTCTTGACTTTTTATAGTTTTGTAGGTCAGATGCTTGTTGGTTATAAAATTAGAGTATTTAAAATTTTGCTATATTGATGCTTGTAAATACAATGACTATACATATTAGATTTCTAGACAGTATGATTTCAAATTTTTGGTCCTGTTGTCCTCTTGCACACAGTCATACTGGGGTTTCTAAAGAAATGATCCTGCAGTTTTAAGAGGAATTACTAAATTTGTTCCATTTCCGTTTAAACATTTGGTCCCTGTTCAATGTAGATAGCAAAGAAGAATTCCATGTAGAATTCTGACTGGTGGGCAGGTTTCCATGTATACAGACATAAAGCTTACTCCAAAAAAATACAAGTCCACTGTGCAAAAATATTGGCCACTCCTTTGTGACCGATGCCTGCTCTAAAGTCTGTCATCATCAGTGCCCAGCACACGTGCACCCGAAGATGCCCAGGACTCTGCTGCCACTCCAGACTCTATTCAGGGCCGTCACAGTTTGGGAGGGGGTTAAGATGCTGAGGACAGAGTGAACAATTCCAACTGCCTGCCCCTGACTACAGAAGTCCCTGAGTGGTGCAGTTAATGTGCTCGGCTGCTAACCAAAAGGTTGGAGGTTCGAGTCCACCCTCAGGTGCCTTGGAAGAAAGGCCTGGGGATCTATTTCTGAAAAATCAGCCCTTGAAAACTTTATGAAGCACAGTTCTACTTTGGCACACATGGGGTCACTAGGCTTCGGAGTCAACGGCAGGGCAGCTGGTTGGTCGGCCCCTGACTGTGGCTTCTTCAGTCTAGCGTGATCCTCTCCTCAGCCCTCAGCCTGATGCAGAAGAAGCCTGTGCCTCCTGTCTCTGCAGCAGGGCGTCGAGCCGCGTTGTCCGTCTCTCTTGTTCAGGAGGAAATCACATCAGCAGCAGATAGGACAGACTGTGGGGCTAAAATCAATCATTTTCAAGCTTATCACTGACTCTTGATTTTTTGTACTGCTGCTCTGTCCCTCCTCTTGCTCTTGCTTCTTGGGCTCCACGCTTGGCCACTAGGTGGCCTTGTCAAGCACGTCTTCAGCTGCCCTCTACTCAGGCGTTCCAGATTTATGTCTCTGGCCCAGAACTATTCTGACCTGCAGATCAAATTCTTATTCTCTTAACTGGCGCAGCACCTGGAACATGCAAGCTGGTCAATTGCAACAGTGAATGATTTTCAGAAAAAAAAAAATATATAACATATATGTACATATGTACGTGTGTGTATATGTATACTGGATAGACGCATCCCAAAAACAACTCAGGGAAGTTTCTGAAAATGAGATTGTTCTTTCTCTGCTATAATACATAGAAATAGGCTTTCCAATTGTATGTATGTCTGTGCTGTGGAGGAACAAAACTCATTAGTCCTTCCTTGAAGAGCAGAGAAGAAGATGTATGACTTACTGTTCACCGTACCACACTGTATATGTGGTCCACCAAGTCCAGCATTCTGTCTCCTGTTGTCGTTAAGACTTAGGCATTCTCCAAAATATCAACCTGAATGATAAGGGATAGAGCCAATACTTGGTTCCTGGCGAACTTATGTAAGCGTTTTTAGAATCTCTTTACATTTACAACCGTTCAAGTTTGCTAGTCACGATATTAAGTGCCCTTACCTATTCTGAGCCTCACAGCGTCCAATCTAACTCTAATAAACAAAACATTGGCAAATGCACCCTTAAGTATATTATACATATGATTCGTGGTTTTGTAAACCTATCTTTTTTACTTTAGCATTTATCTTTTCATAATGAAGATTTGTTAATTATAGATTTTTCTTCCTTTGGACTTTTTTTTTTTTCAATTCTGAGATACACATGTAAACCCATGCACCTAAAGTGGCATACAATGAATATTCTAGATCCACTAATTTGGTTAATTCATTTGCTACTATGTCATAGCATTGCCCCAATATTGAAGATTTTAATTGTTTCTCTCTAGAAAGAAGTACGGGTACTCAGAATTAAATTTTGAGGTGACCCTAGCACCCGGAGACCCATAACTGTTGACTTTTGAGTTGCTTCCCGTTTTGGCTGCATTTCTAAGGCTCTAGGAAGACGCACGGTAACAAGGTTGCAACCTTCTTGATAGAAGGGGACAATTTATAACCTTAGTGTCTTGCACCATGCCCCATGAAAATGACAGTTATAGACGGAGTTGTTTTTCTTTTTTTTTCTGTCAAGTCAGCTGTTTTTATTCTGCTGGCCAGAAAGGTAATGATTCTTACAAGTTTGTGTTGGAGTACCCAAAAGGAGACTCTAGATAATGGGAAAGGGCATGAGATTTGGAGTCCCAATTCTACCACTCTCTACCTATGTGACCTAGACAGTAAGCTACTTAAAGGCTCCAATAAACTCAGTTTCCCAATCTGTAAAATGGGATCAATACTAATGCCTATGATCACAGCCTTGTTGTGATGGGAAAAAAATCACCAACGTTGTAGTAACCTCAGCACTATAATAACAACAACAATGACAATGCAACGTAACATTTACATCAAAGCACTTTTAAATGGATTACTTCATAAACAGAATAGAAAAAGTATGTTGATAAATATTTTAAATGGTAGCTATTTTTACATCCTTGTTTGACAAACTTAATGTACGCTTTTGGTTAATTGATTCCGAGAACTGTATTGCGTATTTATAGAAATAAGGTGATTAGAGGAGGCCTGGTGGTGTGGTGGTTCAGTGCTCGGCTGCTAACCCAAAGATTGGCAGTTCAAACCCACTAGCCGCTCGTGGTAGAAAGATGTGGGAGTCTGCTTCCTTAAAGATTTACAGCCTTGGAAGCCCTAGGGGCAGTTCTGCTCTGTCCTATAGGGTTACTATGAGTCGGAATCGACTGACAGCAATAGGTTAGATTTTTTTTTTTTTTTTTGGCTACTGAAAAAATTACTTGTTACATGGACCCATCATCTAATGTGTGCAGAAAATGGGATTTCCTCTCTTCATTGTGTGTGTTCCCAGTAGGAAGCCCTTTGCCTTCTGAGTGGTGGCCTCGGTGTCCACCAGAGAGTGGCAGAGACAGTGTGTCCTGAGTGCCCAGGAGATGCCCACCCACACCGCCTTGAGCTGCCTCCCAGCTACTGCTCTAGACCAGCTGAGGGCTTGCTTGATGGGGGCTCGCTGTGTGGGGTGTCCAGCACCACATCCGTTCCTACACGGGCGTCGACCAGGACGTGCTTGCAATGCAGTGCCTCTGCTTCGAGGCCCAGTAAGGAAAGGGGGAGAGGAGGAGAATCGGGAAGATGGGATGTCTCTAACGTGGTCCTTGAGAGCAAGTGGATTAGAACAGCAGCCACCCACCTGGCTCTGGCCGTAGCTCTGCCCTCCAGAGGCCTCCTTGGTGCTCCAGAGTGGGGCAGTGGCTGTAGAGGCTGGGTGCTCACAAAGTGTGAGGGCCAGGCTGTTCTCATTCCTTCTTAGCCAGGGCTGGAGTGTGGGAGCTGGATCGCACACGGCAAGAGCTGCGAGTGTGAAGTCCAGGTTTCAGAAAGGGAAGCTGTGGGTCTGCACAGCAGTCAGGAACCTGGGCTCCGAGCAGCCCCGAACTGTGTGATCTTATTTCTCATTAATGGAGGAGCAAACTGCAAAAGGTCCCTTGAAAGTTAAAGCTTAGCTGCTCCATAGTGTCCTCATGTATTATGAGTGAGAAACAAAGGAAATGGAGGACTTCAAAGAACTGGTGGCATTCAGAGCCTCCCAGCTTCAAAGCAGTCCCTGGCGTTTGTAGTCTATCCTGACGATAATTAATACATTTTAAATATTGTTACTGTAAACAGCCTCATCTCCTGATTTTGGCCCACCTTTTCTCCTGGATGATTTAAATTGTTTTTCTGACTTTATCTGTCACTTTATTTAGTGGCTCCTAACCTTTTCTCTTTTTATTTTTTTTTAACAAATGAATAGTAACCTCAACGGAAGACCAAAATACCTTTTGAAAGGTGTTTGCATAAGTACTGTTCCTAGAAAATATCCTTTGCTCGCCCTTCATTATTTTTTTACTAAAGTCAGAACAAGGATTAATTTTCAAGTTCCTGAATGTGCATTGCTATTATATTTTTCCTCTTTAAAAATAAACATAAAACAGCTTAAAATGCTCTCCCTAACCATAATCTCATTTGGGTCCACCATTTTACCAGGAAGTAACAGCATTTGGCAAAACCACACTGGTTATAAGTGAATGTTTTCTTACAATTAGGGGCATTTCTGTGGCTTTATTATTTGTTGCTGTACCCTCCTGTGGGACCTGTTCTTCCTTTAAAAGAGACCCCAAAATTCAAATACAGGAGCCTAGCGAATCCAGGAATGCAAGAAAAACTCAGAAAGGCATCCATGTAAAATTTATTAGCTTGGCACTGATGTTTCCATCACAGAGGATCAAGGTCATCTGTCAGATCATACAGAATTCTAGCACAGATATTTGGTTCTGTTTTCAAATTTTAAAAAACCGGACTGACTAGAGACATATTAATGTAATAGTAAACAGTAGGCTTATTTATCCACAAGGTGTGTTGTACAGGCAATCCTGAGGCTACGAACGTCTCACTCATGAACAACTCGTACTTGCCCTTAATGTTACGTAAATTTGCCCTCACTTTGAAACAACTGGACCAACCCCTACTCACGATGACAAATGCTCCATCACAGTCACCTTCGCTTGCTGCGCGTGCAGCTTTTAAAGCACTGAAAAGGCTTTGAGCCTTTTCTTGCACTAAAGTAAGGCTAAATAAGAACCGTGTGCACCTGTTCAGACTTACCTGCAAATTCGACTTAAAGACCCAGTTAGGAACGGGTCTCTTTCGTAACCCGGGGACTGCCTGTGTGTAGCATTCTCTGCGCTATGGCTTGTTGAATTACACACATTATCTTTGGATCTTCAACAGATATTGCAAATCTTATTTGATGGTATTATTTAATATGACTCCTTCTCTTTCATTTGGAAATCAACAACAATAGGGTAAAAAAGAAGAGACTTCCAGAAAGAGGATATGTGAAAGCAAGGCCCTCGGGGTATGGCTCACAGTTGCTTGGTAGTGGTGCTGGGTCAGAAAGGCCGAGATGGCTGCAGCTCTGCCTCGCTTCCCCTGCACTGGGTGCAAGAGTGGTGATGTTTCTTGTCACCAGTGCCTTAGGGTATGGTTAGCATGTTTCTGTGTCACTCCTCTTTTGGTGAATTCATCCTGTACTGTTATCCATTTAAAATGTAATTGGGCTCTGGATGTAGGGTAAATTTCAAAATGGAAAGTAATTTCAAAACTCTATATTCTTGAGCTAACAATGGTGGCTACTTTTGCTCATTCTTTGAACTATGACCCCACCATTTATTGTTTCTATTTAGGAAAATGTTTCTTCTAATCTCAAAAAAAAAATTCTTGATTGTTTTTTATTATATCTATCTACATATATTTCTTCTCTAAACCAGCTGTCAAATCAGCCCTGACTCATGATGACCCCACGTGTGTCAGAATAGAACTGTGCTCCATAAGGTTTTTCGTGGCTGATATTTTGGAAGTAGATAACCAGGCCTTTCTTCCGAGGCACCTCTGGGTGTGCTCAAACCTCTAACATTTTGGTTAGCAGCCTATCGTGTTAACCATTTGCACCACACAGGAACAACAGTAGAACGCAAATGTGCCTAACAGAGACGTGTTAGCGGGTCTGCTAAAACAAACATAGGTGGTGTCTGCCTACCAGTCATAGTGCAGACTTGTTTTTTAATTAATTGATGTGGTACTTTTGGCTGTGTTCAATGGCTAATGTCAGGTCAGTTGATCTGAGCTAACGATTCGACGTCCTGTTGTGGGTGTTACTATTGAGACGGCTGTCTTCATTTCCCCAGGCTGACCAGCTCTCACCGGAAGGTTTGTGGAGTAGCAGCACGGCCGCAGTCTACATGCCTCTCAGAGATCCTAGTCTCCTGAATCAGGAAGGGAAAGATGAGGCCTTCTTCTTCGTGTGTGTGGGGCTGGGTGTTGGATTCTTTCTACTACTGCTCAAATGGCCCAGTGCCGACTGTGAACAGGCCTCGGTGTGTATGGCGCTGGTCTCGCTGCCTCCCTTTGCACGGATGAGCCTTGGACAAAACAGCTCTGGCTTAGGACGAGCTGCTGAGCTAGTGTTTCAGAAATCCAGGGTCTTCCTCCTAAGGCTACTGTTCAAAACAGTTTTTTTTTTTTCTAATAGTCTTTTTTTTTCTTACCCCAAGTAACATCAATTAATTTAATGTACTCTTCTTGCTCTCATTCCTAATTTTTATTTTATTTTCTCTATAGTCTCTTTTGGGTTTTAGGCTTTATTAGTATTCTGCTTATTGCTTCTTCACTTTTTTTTTTTCCTCTCTCATTTGAAGTGACCTCCCCCTGGATTTGGGAGGGAAGAAGGGGAAGTGGTCGGATACTAGGAGCTACTTTGTTTTTAAGCTTTGTCTCTTTACTTTTCTTTGTTCTCCCTCTTTTTAATCTTTTTTAGTTCCCTTTTTTTTGCTTCCTCTTTCTCCCCTCCGGTTGATTTCTCACCTCTGTTTCTGTTCGTGTAGGTTTTGCAAGCTGCCTGTCACTCATGATAGTGTACTGGCATGATCTGATCCCAAGGGATTTCTGAATGCAGTGCTGTGAAGGCAGCTGTTCTTGTGGTGCTTTCAGCCATAAAAATGTCCAGAGAATCGTGGTCTGACCTGGAGACATAATAACAGGGTGGACAGGCCAGCTGGTCTACAAAGGATACTGTGACATCTCGGGAGGGAAGGGAGCCCAGAGTCATCCAGGTTTTTTCATCCAGCCCACCTTAGGTACAGACTAATTATTCATAAATATTTGCTCTGTCTGGAACTCTGAAATGGGCAGTTTTCTGGTTTATTTTGCATTTCTCGCATATAAGTAAAGCTTTATACTTTAGGGCTGCAGAAGAAAGTTATAGCTTTTTGATGCTGCTTTGAATATAACAGGCTCTGAAATACTGCAAGTCTCTACCCTCAGACTGGAGATCACGACAGTGTCAAAGGTTTGAGATCTAGCAATGGCCACACCGACTTCCTCACAGACCTCCCAGCGTGCTTCCTTACCTGACTCTCTTGATGAGAGGACGCGTATGACAGACCCAGTCAGGACATCCCCAGGTTGTCGTTTGCCGGTGTAAGCTCAATTTCTTTTTAAAAAATGAAATCATGGTCTTCTCATTGTGGGCTGTGAACATTACGGCGTATCTCACAGCAACAGTGTGAATTTGCTATGTTGGAGAAATGCACTTTGCTGTCTTGGTTTCAAAACAGTATTTTTAAAAGGTGAGGCTGGGTGACTTGTGCATCTAAGAAGTGTTAAGGAGTCACCAAAACAACTTTAAGAATATGGGAAAATGAGAAATCTATGGGAGCAACCAAAGGGGAGCAGTGTTGTCCATAGAGAATCACAGAGGTCTGGGTACACTGGTATTCCAAATATAGATTAGGTAGGTAGGTAGATAGGTAGGTAGATAGATAGATAGGTAGGTAGGTAGGTAAGTAGGTAGATGATAGACACATAGGTAGACGGCATCCATTTTGACTCCAACTCAGGGTGACCTTACGTTTACAACAGAACAAAACATTGCCTGGTCCTGTGTCATCTTCAGAATCACCGCCATATTCAATTCAAGTCCATCATTGCAGCTATTGGCTAATCCATCTTACCAAGGGTACCCTCATTCTCATTGGCCCTCTACTTCACCAAACATGATGTCCTGCTCGAGGATTTGTCCCTCCTGATGATGTGTCCAAAGCAAACAAGTCGGTTCCAAACATAACTGTCTCCAAAGTTCTCTTTAAAGTTTCTGGGCCTATATCTTCGTCTCCAGAAGTGGGGTTTGAGCAAAAACAATGACTTCCAGTGCTCTGAGAAGCTCTAGGAGTTCTTACCATGTGGGTGGTGGGGTGGGTGGGGCAGGGGACAGGGAACATAAAGCTTCACCCCACGTCTACCTCTCCGCGTACCCCATGGAGCACAGATTCCATGACTGCCCTGCCTTCTAATTTGTCCTTTATTTAAGTAGTGTCTCAAGACTTTGTTTTAAGAGAGTTCTCCTCCATTATTTTTAAAGGTTGGAAATCAGTGGATTAGATTATTATTAGTTTTTTAATTGTACTTGAGGTGAAGGTTTACAGAACAAATAGTTTCACATTAAACAGTCAGTACACATGTTGTTCTATGACATTGGTTAACAAGTCCACGACATATCAACCCTCTCCCTTCTCGACGTTTTTCTTTCCTTTTTTTTTTTGGTGAAAATATACATAGCCAAAGATACACCATTTCAAAAATTTCTACATGCACAATTCAGTGACATCGATTACGTTCTTCCAGTTGTGCTGTTATTCTCACTTTAGATGAAGGTTTACAGAACAAAATAGTTTCTCATTAAACAGTTAGTATACATGTTCCCTGTGACAATGGTTAACAACCCCACTACATGTCAACACTGTCCTTACTCAATCTTGGGTTCCCTATCACTAGCTTTCCTGTCCCCTTCTGCCTTCTAGTCCTTGTACCTGGACTGCTGTGCATCATTAGTCCCGTTTTGTTTTATGGGGCTATCCAATCCCCAGCTGTAAGGTGAACCTCGGGAGTGATTTCACCACTAAGCTAAAAGAATGTCCAGGGGCCATACTCTTGGGGTTTCTCCAGTCTCTGTCAGGCCAGTAAATCTATCCTTTTTTCATGTGTAGAATTTTGTTCTACATCCTTCTCCAGCTCTGTCCAGAAACCTCTGTTGTGATCCCGGTCAGAGCAGTCAGTGGTGGGTAGCCGGGCACCATCTAGCTGTACTGGACTCAGTCTGGTGGAGGCCTTGGTAGCTGTGGTCCATTAGTCCTTTGGACGAATCTTTTCCTTGTATCCTGTTCTCTTCATTCTCCCTTGCTCCCGAAGGGGTGAAACCAGTGGAGTATTAGATTATTTTTTATTTTATTTTTTTATTGTTGTAATTAAATGAAGTTTACATTTCAAGTTAGTCTCCCATGCAGAATTTTTTTTTACATACATTGTTATGAGACCCCAACTGCTCACCCCATTCTGTGACAGCACGCTCCTGCCCTCCACCGCTGATTCCCCATGAACATTCAACCAGCTCCTAACTCTCTCTGCCTTCCCATCTCACCTCTAGACAGAAGCTGCCCTCTTGGTCTCTTGTATCTACTTGACTAAGAGTCACATTCTTCACTAGTATCAGTTTATGTCCCACAGTCCAGTCCAATCCCTGTCTGAAGAGTTGGCCTTGGAAATTGTTTTAGTTCTGGGGTGATACAGAGTCCAGGGGCCATGCTTTCCGGGGCGCCTCCAGTCTCAGTCAGACCATTAAGTCTGGTCTTCTTACTAGAATTTGAGTTTTGCATCCCATTGTTCTACTGCTCCCTCAGGGACCCTCTGTTGTATTCCCTGTCAGGACGTTCACTGGGGGTAGCCAGGCACCATCTAGTTCTTCTGGTGTCAGGCTGATGAAGTCTCTGGTTTATATGGCCCGTTCTGTCTCTTGGACTAATACTTTCCTTGTGTCTTTGGTGTTCTTCATTCTCCTTTACTGCAAGTGGTTGGGACCAATTGATGCATATTAGATGGACACTTGCAAGCTTTTAAGACCCCAGATACCACTCACCAAAGTAGGTGCAGAACATTTTCTTACTAAGCTTTGTTATGCCAATTGACATAGATGTCCCCTGAAAGCATGGTCCCCAGACCCCCATCCCTGCTACTCTGTCTTTCAAAATATTTGATTGTCTTGAGGAAACTTCTTACCTTTGGTTTAGTCCAGTTGTGCTGGCTTCCCCTGCAGTGTGCGCTGTCCTTCCCTTCACCCAAGATGATTCTTATCTACTATCTAGTCAGTGAATAACCCTCACCCTCCCTCCCCACCCCAGTAACCATCAAAGAATGTTTCCTTCTGTGTTTAAATCTTTTCTTGAGTTCTTATAATAGTGGTCTTATACAGTATTTGTCCTTCTGTGACTGACTAAATTCACTCAGCATAATAAGTTCCAGCTTCCACCATGTTATAAGATGTTTCACAGCTTTGTCATTGTTCTTTATCGTTGTGTAATATTCCATTGTGTGGATATACCATAGTTTGTTTATCCATTCGTCTGTTGATGGGCACCTTAGATTATTTCTCAAGGCCCCTTATAGTTCTACATTCATAACACTTCTCTTGGCTACGCCTGTGATTCTCTGGATTTGGATTTGAGACATTCAGGTGAGCGTCTAGTGACCCAGGACCAGCATTACCATGTTATGACAGCCCCTGGGCAGCTGCCCACATTCCAATAATGTAGATGTTATGAATGCAGATGATTCACACCAAGAGGTTTCCCACTTGGGCCTGCATTGGAGGGAGTGGAGGAGATCCCATCAATGGAGGTCAGGTGGGAATAAGCCCTGTTTTGTCCTCACATTTGGACTTAATTTGTTGGTTTGGGATGATGGAAGAGTAAAGTGCACATGATTGGCAACTGACATTCACCCTGTACCCCTGGTTCCTGAAATTATAAATGCTTATCAAGTATGGGTGCTCTGAGATGAGTGCTAGGACATGGAGATGAACATGGCATTGATCCAGTGACCTGACTTTGAGTAAGAACAACAAGCATGCTAACAAAGTAATTGCCATAGGATGCACTGAGAAAGCATGACTCTCTTTACGGGAAAGAAGGGTGTTAAGGAAGGCTTTACAGATGAGATGATGTTTAGGGTGAGTGTTAATGAGCAAGTAAGAGCAAACAGGCTAGTGGAGTCTGGGCAGGGGGGAGGAGAGAAGTGTGCTAGGCAGGGGACCAGCATGGTGAAAGGCACAGAGGGCATCGGTGGCCTGCTTGGTGGGGCTCGAGCACAGGGGGCGTGTGGGGAGAGGCTGGCCGTGGAAGACTTTTTTGTTTAGTCTAGCTGTTTTATTATAGGTAGAAAAACATAATCCAGAGTTTAATTAACTAATTAAAAGGATGGTCACACTATTAATTAGTGGCAGAGGTGTAGACTAGAACCTACATCTCCTAATTGCCAATCCCCTGCTTGTTTAACCTATTCCATGCTGCTTGAAGAACAGCTTTACAATAGAATCCTCATTTAAATTGAACTTAACGCATAATAGTTACTCTAAAATTTTACCATAGAAAAAGACTTCAAACTTAGGTATTTCTATTGCTGCAATAAGTACTGAAGATGATTTTAATTGTATATATCATATATAAATGTAAGCAACAAATATAAAAAGTTTTAAAAGATAAAGGAATTATTTCTGAGCTTAGTTATCCTGGGGAAAGTAGCACAACACAGAAGGGAGGTAAACACAAGATAAAAACTGCTTGATAATCTGAAAAAGTTCACAGAGGGCGTTATACCTAGTGTCTTGGATTCTTGGGCCTAATTCTCTGAACAAGCGGAGCATAGCGGTGTCTCAGCAGGGAAATAGCATGGTTGCTTGCCACGTTTAAAGCTCCTTCTGTCAGTAATCTGAGGGTTAGACTAGAAGGCATGAGATTGAAGAAGAAGCCAGTGGGGAGACCACTGCAGTCAACCCAGAAAGAGTAGATGAAAGCCTGAGCTAGTGCTATGACTGTGGAGATGTAGACAAAAGTATGTAAGAAATATTTACAGATAAAAATAGACAGTTATCATGACCAATCAGATATGAAAGCCAAAAGAATTGGGTACAATGGTTGTGGTCATCATTTGAAATTGTTTGTTACTGCAACATAACCTGACCTGTGCTTCTTGATGCAGTAGCTTAGAACTGATGGGTGATAGTGGCAGAATTAACTGTCCCAAGTGTCACTGAATTGCTGTGCCCCTTATACTTCAAACAGGACATAGTGGGTCAGGCTTTGGGAGAGAAGATTATGCTGCTAGGCCTTTTTTGATGGAAAGCATCCCAATTATTGACCTATAACTGAATATATGGGGAGCTTTTTATTTTCTTTGCCAGCAATAACACATGTCTAAATTGGGTGGTGGATTCATTGAACTGAAAACATATCTGATGGGATCTACCAAAGGGCAAATTTAAAAACAAAAGCAATGATTTTTCCCATGAGTTCTTGCTATAATATCCCCACTACATGTTAATAGGCTTTATTACATCTACTGATGCTGAATAGATTCTTGAATTTGTCTTTAATAGGTAAATTTATTGTAGCTAATGACTATGCAAAGATCATAAACATACGGGGTTACCTACATTTATGTCTGTAAGTACTTAGGTAAAATAGTAATTAGCTTAAAAAAATACCAAGGTATGTGAGAGTCTTTTGCCTTTAAATGGGGATCATGCATTACTAAAATCTTCAAAAAAAAGAAAGAAACCCAAGCTGTTTCATGGTCTTCTGTCCATGTCTGAGGAACGTCTCAGGATCAGCAGTTGATGCACGACTACCGTAGGTTGGACACTGTGCCCCAATACCCATCATTCCTTTGTAAGAGCCACATTGGCTGTACCAGCCCATCTCCCCTTGAATTAGTATGCATGAAAGTCCCATAATCACTGGCATTTGACTTGTGAATTAATATTTTGAGAAATATATCAATAGCAGTTTTACTGATTCTGTAATTTTCCTTAAATAGGCACTTACTTTAGATGTAACCGTGAAGCCTAAATAATACATCAGCATGTGAGAGCCCACTGTGCAGCTAGCATCTTCCACCGCCCTCTGGTTTCCATCTAAATCAATAGCTGTGTGCGGTGGCCATGGCGCCCAGTGTGCACTGTGCTCGGCATACGCAAGCAGCTGTGTTTGTGGAGCAGCCGAGAGGGTCTTAGAGAAAGCTGCTTCCCCTTCAAATGTGACTGCCTTTGAAGCCTCCTATTAATTGTCAATAACAACTGCTACCTCTATTACAAAAGGAATTGAAAGCAAAATAAAACCCAGACAATAGAGAATAAACTGAAGAGCAAATCCTGCTCAGGATTTAAATTGGCAGCTCCGGCTTGTTAATCCATGGAGCCTGGCAGCGGTAGCAGGCTTGATGCTTTTCTTACTGTTTGCTTTCTGATCTGTGTGTCAATTACTACACAAAGCCTTCACATGACACGGCGAATCCTTTCCATAAGTGTTTCAGTTTTTGTTCAATATTTTATGTCTCTGCTTCTAAATCTTACTTGCCGATATTCAACTGATCAGCTGAGGAGGGGAATATAAATACACATGACCATCATGCCTCAAAGATTGTCTCTGTGTGTGTATACTTTTCAGCTTAAGTGAGGTTATTCGATACTCGTGTTTGTTCTGTGCAGACTTAGACTTTGTCGTTTGTAAGAAGTTGTGTTTTGCAGAGCTATCAGACAAGTAAACCAACAAGGTTGCAGTGTTCAATGTCGGAGAAACTGATGGAGTTTTCCAAGGCGGGGGTGGGGGATTGGGGTGGAAGGACGGCCTTAAGGTAGGGGAAGTGAGTTAGTAGAGGGTGTGGCTTCTCTCCAGGAATGGTAGAGAACAAACATCAATCCAAGTGTATTATACCTTGGCGATCTTTGTCTGCATGTTTTAAATATCAAAGTTTTCTTTTTTTTTTTAAGATATTAGATAATAGAGCAGCTGAAGATATGGCCGATTGCATTAGTGTTCTGCATGTTGATCTAATTACTGAATACCAAGCTGACATCTTCATCTAGCTGTATGACAGGAGGGGACAGCTCTACCTCCTTCTGAAATTATGCTTTTCTCATCTGGGTTTCTGAAGTACAGGATGTTTGTCACATTCAAAGGTCAATCCCTGCAGAAAACAGTGCAGAACATTTCTTTCTTACTGCCTTCAAGTTCAGTGACAGCAGTATTGGCGCCTTTGCCGCCTTCACCTGGGAGGTAGCTGTCCCTCCAAACACTGGTTGCCCCCTAACCATCTGTTAAGAAGGAAATCTAATTCTAATGGCAATGCAAGCAACCAACAACAAAGCAAACAGGCAACCTATGATACTCAAACGCCTCTAAATCGTTTTTTTTTTTTTTCCATTCGCTTTGCCTTATTTAGGTAAAATATGTTGTTTATTGAGAAACTATTGTGTGTGTAGTGTTTTTGTTTTTCCCAAGCCCAATAGCAGAAATGAAAGAAACAGAGGGAAGGCAGGTGTTCAGGGAATAGCTAAAGTTGCCAACATCTTCCTCTCCTGGGGAGGACTTCTTTAGGTTCCCAGCTGCAGACAAAGGTGATCTCTTCCTGCTTCATGTTCCAAAGGTAATTCTTCCATCTGTAGGACAAAAAGCCTGGGATCTACTTCCAAAAAGTCACCCACTGAAAACCCTATGGAGCACAGTTCTACTCTGACACACATGGGGGCACCATGAGTCGGAGTTGACTTGATGACACTTGGTTGGATTATCCACTTACCACAATGTTTCTTAGTTTCTGCCCCACAGACTGGGAGCTCTTTAAGGTCAGGGACCATATCCTAACCATCTTCTAGTTCTGGGGTCCAGAAAGCACCTTGAGGTTGAGAGGTGCTCACATGTGCCTACTGAATAATGGATGGCTGAATGAAGACAGCAAGTGCTCATAAAATTACAGCTACACATACATACATGTGTGCCGTGGAAAGCCAATTTTTAAGTCTCATTATTATGTCTTTGTCAGTAACCACTGGTGATTCTTTGGCAATTTCCCTAGAAATCTTTAAACTACAGAGAACCACCAAGTGATTATTTCAGTTGAGTGGACTGTTCAGCTTAGCCAAACTGCTATATTGATTGATTTTCTTTTTGGAATGAACTGACTAGTGGTTTGCCCAGACTGACCAGTCAATTACGTCAGAACAGTCAACCAGGCTCCTCAGATTTTTTGATACACTAATGCTGGGTGGCAGGGAGTATTCTGAACTCCATCACCCTCCAGATTTGCTGGAGTGCATTTGGGCATTTTGACAGAAGATGAAAATGACCCTTTTACTTCAAGGGGAATTGAAAATGCTGCTAGATACAAGTGTTTAGCAGTTCTATTTAGAGGTATTGGTTGGCATCGGTCAAGTATAAAATCCCATGTACTCATGCTCTGTGTGTGTGAGTGTGTGTGTGGCAGAGAGGGAGACCAACAGACAGACAGGCAGATAGAGAGAGAGAGATCCCTGGGGGATGGCGAGAGAGGGGATATAGGAGATTAGTTGGAAGGCAGTATGTATGTCTGTGAGACTGTGTGTGTGTCTGTGTCTGTGTCTGCTTGTGTCTGTGTGTGTGCAAGAGATACAGAGACTGAGAGAGAGACAGACAGAAAGACTGACCTGAGGGTGGAAGAGAGTGATATAGAAACGAAAAATTGGAGCATGAAGGTTCTTTTTAGTAATTTAGAGACAGGTTCCTCTTTAAAAACGGACGATATATTCACGGAGTGAGGGCTCAGAGAGTCACTCTCCCTTCACTGTCTTCTTTAGCTTCATTAAATGCTCTCATTCATTGGTGCAGATCACAGGACAATGAGGGTGTAGAAACAGCTAGGAGCAACAACAAAATCAATTCTGCTCTCTCCTTATTGCAATGAATGGGTAGATATAGCAGACTCTGCATTTGAAAAATTCTTCTTGAGTTATTGCAAAGTACAGAAACACAAACAAAATTTTTTTTTATTTTTATTTTTTCCCATACAAAAATTTATACATACATTGTTATGCGACCTTAATTGCCCCCCCCCCATACTGTGACAGCACACTCCTTCTTTCCACCCCTGATTCCCCATGTCCATTCAGCCAGCCCCTAACCCTCTCTGCCTTTCCCATCTCACCTCTGGACAGAAGCTGCCCATTTAGTCTCTTGTATCTACTTTAGCTAAGAGGCACACTCCTCACGAGTATCACTTTATGTCCCACAGTCCAGTTCAATCCCTGTCTGAAAAGTTGGCCTTGGAAATTGTTTCAGTTCTGGGCTGATAGAGAATCCAGGGACCATGCTTTCCGGGGTTCCTCCAGTCTCAGTCAGACCATTAAGTCTGGTCTTCTTACTAGAATTTGAGCTCTGCACTGCACTTTCTCCTGCTCCATCAGGGACTCTCTGTTGTGTTCCCTGTCAGGGCGGTCATTGGTGGTAGCCAGGCACCATCTAGTTCTTCTGGTGTCAGGCTGATGAAGTCTCTGGTTTATGTGGCCCTTTCTGTCTCTTGGGCTAATACTTTCCTTGTGTCTTTGATGTTCTTCATTCTCCTTTACTCCAGGTGGTTGGGACCAATTGATGCATCTTAGATGGCCGCTTGCAAGCTTTTAAGACCCCAGATACCACTCACTAAAGTAGGGTGCAGAACATTTTCTTAATAAACTTTGTTATGCCAATTGACCTAGATGTCCCCTGAAATCATGGTCCCCAGACCCCTACCCCTGCTACTCTGTCTCTCAAAGTGTTTGATTGTATTGAGGAAACTTCTTAGCTTTGGTTTAGTTCAGTTGTGCTGACTTCGCCTGTAGTGTGTGCTGTCCTTCCCTTCACCTAAGGTAATTCTTATCTGCTATCTAGTTAGTAAATAACCCTCACCCTCCCTCCCCACCCTCATAACCATCAAAGAATGTCTGTGTTTAAACCTTTTCTTGAGTTCTTATAGTAGTGGTCTTATACAATATTTGTCCTTCTGTGACTGACTAAATTCCCTCAGCATAATGCCCTCCTGATTCCTCCATGTTATAAGATGTTTCACAGCTTCATCATTGTTTCTTATCGTTGCGTACTATTCCTTTGTGTGGATATACCACAATTTGTTTTTCCATTCATCTGTTGATGGGTACCTAGGTTGTTTCCATCTTTTTGCTATTGTAAACAGTGCTGCAATGAACATGGGTGTGCATATATCTATTCGTGTGATGGCTCTTATTTCTCTAAGATATATTCTAAGGAGCGGGATTGCTGGATCGTATGGTACTTCCATTTCTAGCTTTTAAAGGGAGCACCAAATTCATTTCCAAAGTGGTTGTAGCATTTTACATTCCCACCAACAGGGTCTAAGTGTTCCAGTATCTCCACAACATCTCCAGCATTTATTATTTTGTATTTTTTGGATTAATGCTAGCTTTGTTGGGGTGATACGATATCTCATTGTAGTTTTGATCTGCAGTTCTCTAATGGCTAATGAGCGTGAGCATTTCTTCATGTGTCTGTTAGCCCCCTTCCAAGCCTATAAATCGTTACGGAAGCAGACTGCCACATCATTCTCCTGTGGAGCAGCCGGTGGGTGCCAACCACAGACCTTTTGGTCAGCAGCTGAGCACTTTACCCACTGCATCACCAGGGCTTCCTCCAGGGCTATAGATATTTTTCTTTCTAGTTTTCAAAGTAGCCACAGCAGCGCTCCTCCTCAGGAGGTGCTCACTGGGCATTCTGGGCTCAGGTCGGGAGCCTCCAGCAAGAACAGATCCTTCCAGCGTAGGTAACATGCCACTTTGCTGTGTCATTGAAAGCCAGAAGCCATACTGAACAAAAATCTCCGTATTCAGTCACTTGTATTAAATGCATTATGGCTTGACCGTTTGTCCTAATTTGGTAAATTACCTCAGGAAATGATAGAATTCAAGAGTGAGAATGCTTATTTGGGTTCGTGTTACAGGGCTGCAGTCCAATTATAGATAACCTTCAGGAAAAGGAAGTATACTTGGAAGATGGAAAAAATTTTAAATAGTGCAGGCAACAGTTTCTAAATTCTGGGTAAAAGAAATTTTAGGAAAGGCCTCTTTTGTTTCATAATTTTAATACCTTCCAGAGCAGTCTCCTCCCATCGCTTCTGTGAAAGTGGCTGACAAGAAAATGTGCTGAAGTGGGAAAACCTGTGGAAGCACCACTCCTAGCCTTCCTTACCAGTGCAGACCCAAGACTGAATACAGCCGTCACTGAAGCATTTGGGATCTCCTTTACTTGTCTGGTCCCATGGCAGCAATGGGGCTAACTGCAGTAGATGTTCTAATCCACACCAGTTGCCATCTAGTAAAATTCCAGCTCACGGTGACCCCATGTGTATCAGAGCAGAACTGTACTCCATAGGGTTTTCAATGGCTGATTTTTTGGGAAACAAATCACCAAGCCTTTCTTCCTAGGCACCTCAGGGTAGATTCAAAATGCTAACCTTTCAGTTAATAGCTGTGTGCTTAACTGTTTGTGCTGTTCCTCTAATCTCATAGTGTCTATAAAACCAGAAGTGCAGCCCAGGTAGGGTGAGACTAAGGCTGTGCTAAGGACGTATCCCCAGTTAGCACTCTTTTCACTACCTCGCCCTGGGTCCACTTTTTTTATAAATAAAGTTTTATTGGAACTAGGATTGTCTTATTTAGCAAATAAAAATACAGGATGCCCATTTAACTTTGAATTGAAGATAAGCAACAAATAGTGTATGGGACATACTTATGATAAACAATTATTCATCATTTATCTTAAATTCAAATTAAACTGGATATCGTGTTTTGTTTGGCTGCTCTAATGGGAACATAGTCGTGTCCATTCATTTGTGTATTGTCTGTGGCTACTTTTGTGCTACAGCAGCAGAGCTGAGAAGTAGAGACAGAGACCTTGTGGACTGCAAGCCTCACATATTCGCTCTCTGGCCACTGCCCCAGAACCCCATGTTCTAGACTGCATCTTGCAGAGCATAGACACTGACACCCAAGATATGGTTAAAGTCCACGTGAACAGCTGCCACTCTGGGAAGCACAGACATGGAACTTGCATTTACTTTAAAAAAAAAAAAATTTTATTGTTGTAGTTTAAATGAAGTTTACATTTCAAGTTAGTCTACCATACAAAAATTTATATATACATTGTTATGTGACTCTAGTTGCTCTCCCCATACTGTGACAGCATGCTCCTCCTTTCCACCCTTGGAACTTGCATTTACTTTTAAGAACCAGGATTTGAACTCAGTACAGAAGAACTGAAATAGCAGATTAGAGTTAAAAGTCTATTTCTCTAAATATTCAGTATCAAGTATGTGTTGTCTTAAAACCTCCAAAGATACAACACTGAAAAATGGGAGGGAAAAACTATATTCTATATTAATTACCAAAATACTTCCTTCTATTTATTTTTTTCAGGGACTCCCTAATAATATTATCTTTCTCGTTTATTTATTTGCCAACATAATTAAGTTTGTCATTGTCTCATTGTCCTAAATTAGAAAATTATTATTGTCCATTGGTCATTATCTTGATTTCTTTCTTTTTCTGCAGCCTTACTTGCTGTTTTCATTCAAGGTCTTTAACTTGTCATCCATTATAATTACTGGGGTTGGAATTACACCCAACTCTTTCCTAATACCTGCTGTGTTCTAACAAAGTAAATACAGGCATTCCAAACTTTAGAAGCCAAATGATGTCAACAAATTGGAGGAAGTTCAGAGAAAAGCAACAGAAATGATTGAGGCTAGAAGGATTTATTTGTGAAAAAAGTTTAAAGGAACTAAATATGTTTGTCTTGGCAAAGCAGTGACTAAGCAAGGGTATAAATGCCTCTAAGAATTTTAGGTATGGAAATACGAAGGAGAGAGAATATTTTTAGGGTGGTGGAGGCAATTTAATTACCATGAGTAAAAGGAACCACTTGATGAAAATGTCAAGGAAATGTCTTTTGTGTAAAGTTGTATCCAGCAAAGAGGACAAGAGGAGGAGGAGTAAGAATGAGGTCCATCCTCTCCTGGGCGCACTATGAAGTGAAGTCATGGTAAGAAGAAGGCTGATTGGAACTTTGAACATGAACCCCAACTGTCATCAGTCTTAAAGGATTAAAATGATACTTTTATCTTTATATTTAGCAAAACACAATTCCTCTATGGTCTCCACCTAAATGGTTAAGTGCTCGGCTGCTAACGGAAAGGTTGGCAGTTCGAAACTACCAGCCGCTCCACAGGAGAAAGATGTGGCAGTCTGCGTCTATAAACATTACAGCCTTGGAAACCCTATAGGGCAGCTCTCCTCTGTCCTATAGGGTGACTATGAGTCAGAATTGACTCGACAGTAGTGGGTGGGTAAAGTCACTATTATTGGCTTTTTCTGTTATTTGTTCCTTTTGTGTATATCCTGCTGCCATAATTCTGGGGGCACTGGCCAAGTGGAATTTTGGGATCTCTCCAACCAGTATCATAAAATCACCAGATCATGCTGATTTTACCTTCAAAATAATTCATGAATCTGTTCCATCTGTTTCCTTGCTGCTACCATGTCTTCTAGTTCAGGCCATCTCTTACCTCAATTTTGGGGCAGCCACCTCACAAGCCATTCTTTCCAGCCTTCCTCCAGCACAATACTGACCAGTTACTTGCCTACAAAAAATCCTTGACTGACTTTTTGACTCAGCAAGATCAAGACCAAGCACTTGTGCCTACCTCCACCTCCTCATCTCCAGGCCATTCCTGCCTCTACCTCTAGGTCCCAGCAACCCTCTACCACAGGCAGTTCCCTGCATAGTCCATGCTGGTTCTTGCCTGTATTATTCGGGCACTTAATATTACCTTTGTCTGGAATACCCATTGTTATGGATTGACTTGTGCCCCCCCCCCAATTTATATTGAAAACCTAAGTAGTACCTGTGAATGTGAACTTGTTTGGAAATAGAGTCTTGAAGATGTTATTAGTTAACAAGAGGTCATACTGGAGTAGGGTGGGTCCTAATCCTTCTAACAGAGGAGAAGAAACACAGAGACAGACACAGAGAGAAGACATGATGACAGAGGCAGATGTAGCTGCTAGTTAGGGAATGTCAGCGATTGCCAGGAGCCCCCAGAAGCTAGGAGAGCAGCATGGAACAGTTTCTCTCTAAGAGCCTGTGAAGGAATCAACACAGCTGATACCCTGGTTTGGACTTCTTATAAGCCACCCAGTTTGTAGTATTTTGTTACAACAGCTTTAGAAAACTACTGCACCCACACCCACCCTTACCCCTCGTCTCTGGAATAAACTCCAAGTAATCTTTAAAAACTCAGGCAAAGTGCATTTCCTCCAGGAAGCCTTCCTAGGAGTCTCTACCGAGAGGTCTGCATTATATAACCCTCCCCTGTGTTCCCAAACTCTCTGTATATGTGTTTCCAGCATTGAACCAAAGGAGTTGAATTGAAAGAACTAAAATGAAGGAATTGAGTTGAATTGAATAATAATAACAACAACAAAAATAAAGGTAGGAAAGGGCAGAGCTGGAACTAGGATTGTGGTCCATCTATGGTGCTGGGGCACGCAGGCTGCCTCTCAGTTAGGGCTCCTCTGGGACAATGTCTTTCTCAAGGTGTCAGATCGAGGGGTTGACGGGTGACACAGAAGGGTTGGGCTGAGTCTGTCATGGAGTCAGCGCAGCCTTGTAATTCTGAGTGGTCTGGCTGGTTTGGAGCAGGACCCCAAACAGTGGTTGGGATGTTGGGAGTAGGATGTGGCCTCCAGGAAGAGTCTGGAAAAGCTAAGGTGACAGTTCAAGCAGCAGAACTACTGTGCAGTCAGGACATCGGATGATCAGCCGAACTTGGAGCTGGGGGCAGTGGGCAGCTCGTGTGACACTTGGGTGGCAGACTTATGGCAGCAAGACAAAGTCCATTTAATGTTGGGATGGGGTCCCTTAGGCATCACCAGGTTTGGCTGGGGTTGAGCTGCAGCTGGGTTGGGTCTATACCCTGTTTTAAACTCTATGTTGGGTCTAAACATAGAGTTGAATGAGTCTGGGAAGCACATAAGAACAAAAAATGCTTTTTCCTAACTCCTAAGTTTGCTTTGCTAGTTATTAAACCAAAAAGAACCAGTTGCCGTCAAGTTGATTCTGACTCCTGGTGACCCAATGTGTATCAGAATCGAACTGTGCTCCAACTGGTATCTAAATATAGTGCCTTATATAATGGGCTCTCAAAAATGTTTTGTTCATTTTATCTCATGCCTTGAATTCTTCAGAGGAAAGATAACAAGGAAGAAAAAAAAATTATATAAAGAAATTAATCACTGTTTCATAGGCATATTATTTTGCTCCATTAATAGCCTTCATTAAGTTGTCTAATGTGGCCAATCAAATCCTAATTGTTTTTTCATCCCGTTTTATTGTGTCCATCCGTCTAAGAGAGAGGGCTTTGGACATCTTTATTGTCTCCCTGCCTCCCTCTTCCAGCAGATGGTCGATCCATGTGCTGTTTAATTATCATTCTCATTTATTTAGAAAATATTTATATGTTGAAAATATTGACATGGAATAAATAGTTTGGTGACACAGTACATCCTGTTACAAAAACAGACAGCCCTAGAATTGGGGAAGCTTGGTGTCAACCTCTGATCTGATTCTGTCCCTGGCATCTTGTCTGTGTGTTGGCATGACCGTGGGTCAGTGCAGCTCTGCCTGGAAATGGCATGGTGGGTAAGGTAACACTGCTATGAGGTCCTTCTGGTGCTTTGAGCAGCAAGTTCTTTTGGAAAGAATCCAGAACCAATTCAGTTAGTCTGTGTTTCCTGCTATTGTGAGTCATGTTATAATGAGTTTCTACTGCCAAATTTTGGTGAACTAATTTCACCTCATTTATAAATTTCTTATATTCTTAAAGTAAAACAAACTGAATATTTGAGTTGTTGTTGTTAGGTTCCATTGAGTTAATTTCCTACTCTCTGCAAACCCATATGACAGACTAGAACTGCCCCATGGGGTTTTATAGGCTGTAACCTTTACAGGAGCAGATCGCCAGGTCTTTCTCCTGAGGAGCCACCGGTAGGGTCGCACTGCCAACCTTTCGGTTAGGAGCCGAGCTTCACCATTGTATCACCAGGGCTCCTTGAATGTTTGAGTAGAGGCAATCTATACCGTGTATGGTGATGCTAAATAGAACACAGCCTCTGTGAGGCAAGACAGGCAAAGATTTCCCATGTAGAGATAGGTATTTTCTGAACTAAATTTCAACGTTCAAGGTGCGTGAATACCATATACTTTAAAAATTTCAAGCCATACAGATTTATATAAAGTAAAAATTGAAATGTCTCCATTGCCCTGCCATCCCATTCTTCAGAAGTTAACAGCTCTGTGTATATCCATCTTAACTTTTTATACTGCACACAAATATTTATATATACACAAGTATAAATTCTGTCAGAGTTTGCAAGCTCTTCCTCAATATGCTTTTCCCACTTTAACAATATAGTGTAGACATCTCACCATTCCAGTGCCTTTTCTTTTTAATGGCTACGTAATATTTTATTTTGATAATATACTTTGCCATTAATGCCTATTGATGGGCATACAGATGGTTCCAGTTATTCACAAACATAAACAATGAGCATTGTACAGTTCTATCTCTGTGACTGCTTGAATAAGAATTAAGGCTGGCTCTTTTAAATTCACTTTCCTACCTATCGTGAAAGTCTGTAAAGTATTCTCCATCTTGGCCCTTATCTTAGGCTAGGTTCTCTAGAGAAGCAAAACGAGTAAAGCGTATAAATATATACAGAGAGAGATTTATATCAAGGAAACGTCACACACAATTGCAGAGGCTGGAACATCCCAAGTCCGTGGATCAGGATAGAGGCTTCTCCTAAATCACAGAGCCACAGGGGCTGGTGAATCCAAGATGCAGGTTGGAGAACAGGACTCTTGTTCACAAGCTGTGAAGATTGATGAATCCCAAGATTGGCCGGTGAGCTGCTAGCTCAAGTCCCAAGAACCAGAGGCCAGATGAACAGGAGCCAGCTGCAGGATCCAGCACGGGCAAAAGCTAGAACATCCAATTATATTCGGATGCAGGCCACACACCCAAGGAAACTCCCTTTCAACTGATTTGCTACTAACAGCAGATCCCATCATGGGAGCGATCACATATAAACACTGAGAATCACAGCCCAGCCAAGTTGACACACGATCTTAACCATCACAGCCCTGAAAATTCAGTATTTCCTGGGAACCTGCGAGGCCTCAGGAAGCAAGCAAACCTATGATGCTCTAGTTTAATGATAGTTTGCATGGATTTAAAATCAGGCAGCAGACTTCTTATAGACATCAATGACTGTGTACAGTCATCAGGGACCAAACTCCACACTAAAAAAGACAGACTTCTAGATCTTTTCTGATACATGTCCCCGAGAGGAGACTTAAGTCCATTTAGTCCTGGTTCTGTAGTGACCTGTTATTGCAATGAGAAAAAAAAAAGGAGGGGGGAATGAAATTTCTTAAAGACAATATGCTAATATAGGTGAGTCACATCAGTATTCTACCTTGTGTATCATGTTAAGTTGCTGGCCATTCAGTTAAAATAAAAGAACATGGGGCCAAGCCTGTATTATAAACCCTGATGTAGGTAGGGCACAGCTAGTTTCTACATGGGAAGTTAATGGTGTATATTAAAAATCCTCCCAACACTTTAATTGCAGGTGCCATTTGGAGCCATGTGCCCTGCACACCACTTCCCTTTCCATCTGAGGCCCCTCTTGCTGCTCCTTCTGAGGTGTGAGCTCTAGGACCATCCCATGTGTGAATCACCCACAGTGCATCTGGACTCTGCCCTCAGGAAGGGCTCCCACAAATACTTGGTGCCTGGTTGACTGACAGGTTTTTACTCCTGCTACCCTGCCCTTTTCTCAGCTGCTTGCTTGTTTCAATCAATGTCAGTGCATTATAACATTAACTTAAGCAGAATTGGGGTAGTTAATACAGAAAGGAGAAAAAAAACAACAACATTAACTCGTACGGGGCATTTTCAAACCAAACCTAGTACTATACTGTGGCCACATTTCATTCCAGAAGGACTTTTGTTCGCTTAGACCCAGAGTCCCTAATTTAAAGGTGGCAATGGTATTGCATCTCTTTCTTCAAGCAAACCTAGAGCAGACCCTTTAATGCCCTTGAGGAGCTTAGTCGCCCCCCAGCCTTACCCACTGCCTCACCCCAGGGAGGAGGGGCCTGGCTGCTGGGGTGCTGACACAGCTAGATGCTCTCAGACCATCTCCTTCCCGCTGATTGAGAATAGGCCTTTTGTTGATATTCCTAGTTGGGGAACTGACTGTCACTAATTATGGTGGCCCTTTCTTCTTTAACAAGCACATTCATTTTGAGCCACACATGTCAGAATGTGCTAGTGTCCATTTACAAATGCACCTTTCTGTCATTTTAAGGCAAAGAGTGTATTTCAAAAAGCACCAGCCTACCCTTTGCCTTGGCATTGGTTAACATTACTAAACTGATTTAAGTGAAAATTATCCTTTATATTGCTTCCCACATATATTCACATTTTTTCCGTTTAAAATTGGAAAGCTGTACCAAATGCTGTGTTTTCCTTTCCGGAGAAGATTTATGGGCTGTTTTAATACAGATTAGTGAAAGTGAGCAACGCCAAAGCGCTGTAGGTGGTGAAGCTCAGTTATCATCTGTATGATTAGTTTCACCTTGTAGCTGTGTCTCTGAAATTGCAATTAACAGTTTCATATTCAGCATAGCTAGTTTTATTCCTGCTGCATGGTGTGCAACATTTGCATCATAAAAAAAAAACTAATTGGTAAACACAATCTTGCCAGCTTCTCTGCAATTCACCCAATTCTCTTAACGTTAATTGACTCAGCTTCAACACACACTGGATGGGTTTTCAAAGGATGCTGCGGATTAGAAAGCTTGCAAGCACTTGTGTTTCACAGAACTGACTCCAAGGAGACTCAGGGAAAAAAAAAATTTAAATTAATGCCGAATGCAAGCAACTCTCTTGTCCAATTGTTGCCATGGAAACTGTTTTGTCTGCTAATCTGATAGCAGTGTGGATGTTTATTGGGATTCATCTCTAATGACCTTCAGAGACGAAGTCAGCTGGACTGGACCGTGCTGTCCCTGTGGTCCGAGGGGGTGGCTAAGTGATTACATCCTAAACTCAGTATTGGCTTTTGCGTTCCACAGTCCCTCACTTTCCTCTTCTCTCCCCCGGCTTATCCAGCCCCCGCCAAGCATCTTGACCTGGTTCTACCTGTATCTCTGCCACCAGGATGTCAGGGGTGGAAAGTCCAAGCGCAGTTTCCACCCTAGACACTCATGGCTCGTGCAGTGTGGAGCTCTGCCAGCTATCCGTACTGAAAGGTCATCACAGAACTCTTCCTTGTGTCTTCCCCATCCCTTTCCCCTTTCCCTTGTTATGAATTGATTCAAAATTGTCAGCTGGTTCCTTAGTTATTAAACACATTTTTTTTTCTGAGATTAATCAGTGTTCTCTGATTTGCTGATTGTTTGCTTGGTTAAAAAAGTACTTAGACATGGTTTTATTTCTAGAGTGAGGAAAACCTACCCATGAAAACCCATACAAAGTGTGTGTTTTGCATTGGAGCTCATAGAATCCAGAAAGGCTGTGTAGCTGACACCCTTCGACTGCAAACAGTTGCACTGTGTAAACTGTGAGGAAAATCACCCTGAGCTTCTCCAGTGACGTGGTTGAGATTTTATTAGCCAGAAGTCTTTTTTCTCCTTTCCTGCTCCTTCTTCTTTTTGATTCTAGGTTCTGCCTATTTTTGTCTTAATTACCATGATCCAATGAATGGAAGTTTTCCCTTAGTGTTTAACACAGAAACTGTTAGACAGTTGTGATAGGGTGACATGTTTGTTATTTGTTTTGAAATCCTACTAATTGCTAGTTGCTTAATTGCAGAAAAGAAAAAGAAATACCTTGTACGTCTCAGCAAGGGACAAAAATTAATCCTTTTCAGTAAAAATAAACAAGATGGCCCACTGGTGATTAAAGAAGAAATATCAGTGCTCTTCTCGGAAGGTGGATTGCAAATATATTGATGGAGGGCAAGGGAGTACACATGGAGGACTGGCTGAAGGGAATCAGATGTTTGTTTGAATGAAAAAGAGCGTGAAATGGGGGTCATATTGATAATAGACAAAGGGTTTGGATAGAATTCTAAACTGATAGCAAACAGAATGGCCTCCAGGATCAGTGCTTCTAGGTCAGAGGGCTCAAGGGTGACCCCTTCCACTTAAAGTCTCTGTCCTAGAGGACACACCTTTCATGCTTCAGGTGTCTATGCTCTCTCAGTCTCTCTCTCTCTCTTTAACTATCTGCCACCAATTAACTAATACTGCCTCAGATTATTTTTTATCAATAGACTGGGAATTTATTTTAGGTTATGAGTGAAATGAACAAACAAATGAAGAAAAGATGACTGAAGAAATTATGGCTTAGGGAAGTTCAAAGATAGACAACCAAATAATTAGAATCAGTGGAGTACAAATGGAGCCCGGTTAACACTCTGTGTTGCTTGGGAAAAAGGTCAGCTAACCACCAGGCTTTCTGCGCATTTTTCCTAGAAACCACTTGCTGAGGAGGGGTGGCATGAGGAGTTGGAATTGCCTGGCCCTCCTCCGTTCAAGCCCTCATTTCAGCAATCCACTTTCCCCTGCGGGATTTGCAAGCTAGAAGGGAAGGAGGAGGAAGAGAGAAAAAACTAGAGAGACGGGGAAAAAAAATGTTCTGGAGAAGTTTATGTACTCTGGAAAATTAGGAAATGAAAGTAAGTTTTTGAATAAAAAGAAAGTTTTGCATGAAAAACAAACAACCTTAAATTCTTTTTGGAATAAGGAGAAAAATGATGGATAAAGGAAGATGATGGATGAATGAGTGGGTGGGTGGATGGATGGAAAATCTTTAGCAGGGTTTGATATCCCTAGAGACCTTCCCTAATGGAAGGGTATCTTGGAAACTTGCCTAATCTGCTCAGTGGAGCTGATTGGCTGAGAAGGGAAAGCACAGGGCCGGGATTCTGAGGTCACTTCCATAAAGATTACAGCCAAGAAAACCCTATGGTACAGTTCTACTTTGTCACATAGGGTCACTGTAAGTCGAAATTGACTGGACGGCACCTAACAACAACAACAACAAGATTCTGAGGTAGGAAATGAGGGAACAGAGACTTTCTTTCTTCATGAAGCTTGCTTGTTGCTCAGCTGGTGGAAAATCTGATGAGCTGAAGGAAGCTGGTCATGGGCGTAGCGATGACATGATTTTTCTCCTTTATGACTTGAGCTTTGGCCTGACACATGCATTTCCTCTTGTACAATGGGGCACCTTTCCAGTGGGTCTGATGATAGAGCCACATCTCCATTGTGAAGAGCCGTGCCTTTTGATTATGGACTGAAAATGCAAGAGGTTATAATAGTAAGCCACCAGGATGAGCTTTTTCTTCAGATTCTTAGGGGTTCACTCACTCCTTCTGAATCACCAAGTTCGAGAGTGCCTATCACAGTGCCTGTTAGGCACTCAACAACTGTTTATTAGATAGGCGAATAGATAGGTAAACAGACTTTTTAAAATCCCTAACCCTGTCTTGGAGCCCTGGTGGCACAGTGGTTAAGAGCTTGGCTGCTAACCAAGTGGTCGGCAGTTCTAATCTACCAGCCGCTCCTTGGAAACCCTGTGGGGCAGTTCTATTCTGTCCTAAAGGATTGCTATAAGTTGAAATTAACTCAATGGCAACAGGTTTGGGTTTTTTGTTTTTGAATTCTGTCTTTATTTTTCTCCTTTTCCTACCTGATGGCTACGTCCTAGCATGTCAAGAATGTTGTCATCTGATGCAAGCATACTTAAATTCACCCTCCCCCAACCACATAGGTGTAGCTGAGACTAACGCCTATTCTCCACTTCTTCCATAGTAATACAAGTATTCGGTTAATTTGGATACACAGTCACTCCACCTACAGTTAAAAACTGTACTTTCCAGCTTCCCTTTCATCTAGGTGTGGCCACTTGTCTAAGTTCTGACCAGTGAGACATAAGCTAAACTGTTATACTTCTGCCTCTGATTTTCTAGTTGATTCTGACTGATAGCAACCCCGTGTGTGTCAGAGCAGAACAGTGCTCCATAGGCTGATTTTTCAGAAGTAGATTGCCAGGCCTTTCTTCTGAGGCACCTCTGGATGGACTTGAATCGCCAACCTTTCAGCTAGCAGCCAAACTGGTTAACTGTTTGTACCACCCAAGGACTAGTATGAAAGATACAAAGTGAATGAGCTATGGTGTCTGCCCTCTGTGTGCTTTCAGTCTATTAGGGGAGATATGACCTGGGCACAAATATTGTAAAAGAAGGTGAGCAGTCACCAGGTAATTACAGGATAAATAACTTGTATACAAAATAGAGACGTCAAAGTGACTTCACAATAACCTTGAATTCATCCACAGCCAGTAAAAAGCTTTGATTCTTTGTCTCAAGTTAAATCTGAACTCCTTGGCAAGCCATGGAGCAAACGAGCTTTATTCTCTTACTGTTACAGTTTTCAGGAAAAAAAAAACACTTGTGACTTGACCAGGAAAGAATTTGTTTTAAAAAAAGGGCCTCCCTGTAAAATAACTATGTGTAACCAACTGAATCAGCTGGGCTTTTCATTTGGAAATAAGATTATTCTTGCTTCTTTTTAAAAATAAGATTGGTCTTGCACGTAGATGGAGAACATACCTTGTTTTTCTTGCTCACTGGACTCTGTGGCTCTTCTCTCTGAGGCGGGACTCCCACAAGGAGCAACGCACATCTCAAAGGCCTGGTCCCCTTGTTCCCTCCTGTGTCATGGTGTTTAGCTTGTGAAACAAAGTTCCCTTAAACAGCAGAGCAGAAAAAGTACAAGATGTAATTCCTACTTTCATTTTTACTTTTGGTATTTTATAATAATATATTTACTTACTTCTTTACCTATATATGCTTATGAGCCCAAGTACCATAATATGTTCTTAACTTAATTTGTACTATTTCCCATTGCTAAATATGATTGTTGTGATTCAAGATGACAGTCTGGTTGTTTGAGGGTTTCTTTTAAACGTGTGCTCCCTCTTCCGGTTGGGTGGAGGCTTCAAACCGGCATGGAACCAAACACCTGCTCATGTTTGAGTTAGGGCATTGGTACTTTCACAAATTGTCCACAGTGAAGGATCTTTAAAACAAATATGATGCAGAAGAAGCTTCTGCTAACTGCTAACAGTAATTGGGAGATATGGACTATTAGATCTGACACTGTTTTTTGTAAATTACCTCTTCTTTATATATTATGGGAAAACAAGTCCAGCTTAAGAATATTTTATAAATGTCTAACAGAAGCATATTTTGTTTTCTTTAGCAGTAACACATAGATGGAGATTTTTGTATTGGTGAAGTCATCATGGAGATATTATGATATTATGAATAAATATCTCATGATAAATATCACTTTGGTTATATACAAGTATTCCTTGACTGTTATATTTTAGTGATTCCATCTGTGTTCATAAATCGGTGAACTTCTAAAATCTTATGTGCATAGAAGGATTTTTATTCAAACCAGAAAGATGGTATTAAAATGGGGGCCTTCGTTCCCTTTCACAGCCATCTGGGACCATTTGAACAGGCATAAACAGCCCTACTTATCTCAGCATTTGCTCAGGACTTCAGTGTGGTACAAAAGCGTACCTTACTAATATTTGAAATGAATCATCAAGAATGAATTAGTTTTTATTTACTGTACTTAAGACAGCAAAAACATAGGCACTACTTTAAAAAAATAGATATCTGTTTAAAGTATATAAATGTCAAGTACTGGTGCTTACATACGAAAGTTTAAGGTATTCAGAAAATAAATTTACTGGGAATAACTTAACTGCTTGAAGCTACCACCCTCCGTCAGTTTGTCGTTCTATATTGGCTTTGTGCTACTATGATGCTGGAAGTTATGCCACTTGTATTTCAAATACCAGCAGAGTCACCTATGGTAGACAGGTTTCAGTAGAGCTTCCAAACTAAGACAGACTAGGAAGAAAGGCCAAGTGATCTACTTCTGAAAATTAGCCAGTGAAAACCCTCTGGATCACAACAGAATATTATCCGATACAGTGCTGGAAATGAGCCACTCAGATTGGAAGACACACCAAATATATAGTGGCTGCATCAATGGATCGAGCATATCAGTGATCATGAAGGTGATGCAGGCCTGGGCACCATTCTATTGTACATGGGGTCACCATGAGTCAGAGCTGACTCTAGGACAACTAACAGCAACAACAGATTGATGCTAAATTAATGAGCTGCTACTGTGTCTTCTTTAAAATTCAGCTTGAAATTTTTCTATGGTGTTCAACATTGGCAAGACTCTTTCACTGTCTGTTAACCTAAATGTTTAGCGGACCTTGTCAAATGAAATTGGCTCTACTAGAAGTAGTTAGGTAAGAGGCTGTTGTGTGGCTGGACTACTGCTTTGGCCTCCCTGCCCCCATTCTAACCATGGATCTTAGGATTCTCACTTTTTCATGCATAAGAAAGATACTGTGTTTGTAACCTACTGGGAAACACCCATTTCTATTAATACGACTTTTAAAATGGAGTATTAATATGTCTATGTATTTATTCAATAAACCTACCACTGCCGTCCAGTTGATTCCAACTCTTAGTGACCCTGCAGGGTTTCCAAGGCTGTAAATTTCTATGGAAGCAGACTGCCACATCTTTCTCCGGTGGAGCCACTGGTGGTTTTCAAACCACCAACCTTTAGGTTAGCAGTCGATCACTTTAACCACTGTGCCACGGACATCTCTTAAGCACCTGTTATGTCTAAAGCACTATGTTAAGTGCCAGGCTGGTGGGTTGAGGAGCAAGATGAATAAAATGATGGGAACTAAAGATTTCACTCCAAACATCTCTTGATCTAGTGGAGGAGACAGACATCCCCGCAAGACCTACTGAGACTTTGCAGTGTGCTCAGCATGCTGGGCTGCTGGGGATGGTGAGATGGATAAAGTGGTCCTTACATGTTTATACCCCCTTGAGGCATGTAGATGGAAAGACAAAGATAGGAACAAATCATCACCCTACAGTGGAGGAAGTACTATAAGAGTCAATAAGAGGAGGTGCAGGAAACAGAGAAGTAACTCAAGTAAGGCTCAAGGGAGGGCAGGCGAAAGCCAAGCCTGGCCACAATTTCAACGGCTTTCTACGCAGCGGAAATAGCTGGTGCACACGTGTGGAGTCAGGACGGGGGGA
>NW_004443956.1:23414291-23416149 GCF_000243295.1 Trichechus manatus latirostris | reverse complement strand
TCAGTACAGGGCATGGGGAATTACAGAAATGACATCACGTAGGCAAATAATTTGAGGATGTGGGGAATTAAGGAAGTATCAAATGTGTAACAAATGTGTAATTGACAACGCTCATAGTTCTAAATAGGAAAGTCATATAATGCTTGACATTACCTTTGATGGTCTTTCCTATAAGGTTTGAATACAGATCTCTTAATTGCTCTTTGAAAGTCTAGAAAGAACTACACCCAGACAGACACTGGAAAGAAAAAGTGAAACTCCCAGGATATGTGACAAGGAGTGCTGGAGGCATTAAGAAAAGTTAGCTTTTTGTCCCGAATTTAAACTTGTTTTGATTGATACTCAGCATACTGGCATGATGTTGTTACATAAAAGGAAAAAGTTGACTCGTTTAAGAGCTTTGATTAAGATTACCCAGTTAATGATCATTAAGAATCAAGGTCTCATCAGTGAAACCTTTTTTAAAAATCTTTTGTGTTTTTAATATGCAGTTGCTTACAAATAACATAACCGTTTCTCTCATCTGTGGTTTCCACTCTTTAATGATAAACTGACTTCATTTGCTTTTAAAGTAATATGGTACCTTTCCCATGGATAACAGGAAGTAACTATCTAGGATGAAGACTTCTTTTGGAAAATTCCTCATCTGCAAAGAACTTTAGTGGTGTCAGTTAGTAGCATTCAGAGTATGACTGTGACTCAGAACTGCTTGAATTTAAATTGGGTGGATAAAAATTTGGTGATTAATGAAGGTATTTTCCAACCCAGCCTGGAGACAGTGATTATACAACGTCTGAAATACCACATTATGTGTGGCTGCTCTCAGCACATCCTCTCATATGCAGGGAGGGCAAGTCACAGACCCTGCTGCTTCTGGCGGCCTTCTGCAGCTAGAATGGTTGTGTTTCTTATGACTTTGGATGAATGAGGAGAATTCCTACTCCACCTGTAAAATGATCAAAGTGGGGGGTCTGTGCGTATTGGCCTTCCAGGGACTTTAAAACCACTGACAGGATCTTGCAAATTAAGGTGAAAGGAAAAAGTTAACCTTTTATAATTTCAGAAGAAACTTGAAAATATCAGCATATTTTATGGAGTTTAGAGAATATCAAACATTTATGTATCATGTTTACTAGCATATATACTTAATAGAAAAAAATTAAAATGACTAGATCATTAGAAATTGTCCCTGGGTGGCACAAATGGTTAAATGTGGACTGTTATCTCAAAGGTTGGTGGTTGGAACCCACCCAGAGATTCCTTAGAAGAAACGACTGGGGATCTGCTTCTGAAAGGTCACAGCCTTGAAAACCCTATGAAATGCAGCTCTGCACTGCACACATGGGGTCGCCATGAGTCAGAATCGATTTCACAGCAATAAACAACAACAGACCATGAGAAAGATATACATGTGCGTAGAAAATAATATAAAAGTAAAGGTTTCATGGAAGCATTATTTCCATTTCCAAACATTTATTAAGTGGCTCCTACATGCCAGGCGCTGTGTAAGATAATAAGAAGGAGGCTCTGACATTCAGGTGGAACCATAACTGGAGGCAGATAAAAGCTGCATGAAGAGTGTGGCATTTTTCTTCCTTAAAAGGACTTCCTTTATTTGTATGGTGCAGTTTATAAAATGAATAAAACTCAGTGGATGGCACAGAAGTCCTAAATCTTCTTTTGACAATTAGAAAGCACCTTATAATATTTCAGAGATCTGAAGTCATAATGAACATGAAATATACTGAAGGAGTAGAAACTAAATTGACTGCGTGCCACTCTCCGACATGCCTTCGTATTGACTGCGTGCCACTCTCCGACATGCCTTCGTATTGACTGCGTGCCACTCTCCGACATG
>NW_004443956.1:23375670-23414191 GCF_000243295.1 Trichechus manatus latirostris | reverse complement strand
CACTCTCCGACATGCCTTCGTATTGACTGCGTGCCACTCTCCGACATGCCTTCGTATTGACTGCGTGCCACTCTCCGACATGCCTTCGTATTGACCGTGTGCCACTCTCTGACATGCCTTCGTTGCTTCCTCTCAAAGTCTCTCCCCACACTTTGGTTTCCCACTTCCGTTCTCTTTCACCTTAAAATGAAACTGAGGATGAGTGATTATCCAATATTTTCCCGTAGTGCTGTCAGTAGAAATGCTGGTTGGTGTAACCATTGGTTCATTTATTCATTCATCAGAACTTATCCAGCATTATCTGTCTGTGCGCATATGTGTCTCTACACACACATGCACACACACATCACATATATATATATGCCAGGCTTACTTTTATATTTTTCCTCCTAGTCTCTTTCACATCCATCCCTCTTTCTCACAAATCCATGACTTGTTTTTTTTAACCCCTACATCAGATACTTTAGGCTCTTGTGGATCAGCAGCATCACATTTAATTGCAATATTTTTTTTACTATCCATTTACTTTTGAGAAAATAATCTCAAGTCTCTGACTTCCATTTCATCCTGAAAAGTGCATCTCCATCCTGTTAGATGCTGTGGGCCAGCTCTTTCCCAGCTCCTATCCTTGGAGTGCCGTGGTCACCAGAGGCAAGTGAACTTCACGTGAGGGTTGAGGGGAGCAAAGAAAAAAAATTCAAGTAAAACATATGGCACATCAACAATTAAGTTAAAAAAAAGACCAGATTTACTGGGCTGACAGAGACTGGAGAAACTCCGAGAGTATGGCCCCTGGACACCCTTTTACCTCAGTAGTGAAGTCACTCCCGAGGTTCACCCTTCAGCCAAGATTAGACAGCCCTGTAAAACAAAACAAGACTAATGGGGCACAGCAGCCCAGGGACAAAAACTAGAAGGCATGAAGGGACAGGAAAGCTGGTAATAGGGAACCCAAGGTCGAGAAGGGACAGTGCTGACATGTTTGTGGGGTTGTTAACCATTGTCATAAAACAATATATGTACTAACTGTTTAATGAGAAACTATTTGTCCTGTAAAGTTCATCTAAAGTACAAAAAATAAAATAAAATAAATCAAGTTAAACTTATGGATTAAGTTAAAGTTATGGATTGAATTGTACCCCAAAAAAGATATGTTGAACTCCTAACCCCTATACCTGTGAATGGGACCTTGTTTGGAAATAGGGTCTTTGAAGATGTTCTCAGTTAGGTTAACATGAGGTCACTCTGGAGTAGGGTGGGTGCTAATGCCATCTGAGTAATGTCCTGTAAGAGGAGACAGACACAGAGAGACAGACAGTCATGTGACCAGAGAGATTTGCTGGTGCAGCTGCAAGCCTGGGATTACCAAAAGCAGAGAGTCACAAGAAAGGATCTTCCCCTAGAGTTCTGAGACAGATCATGGCCCCACTGACACCTTGAATTTGGACTTCTGGTCTCCACAACAGTGGACTAATAAATTTTTGTTTTTTATAAATCACCCGGTTCGTGATGCTTTGTTACAGCAGCTCTAGAAGATGGACACAGCAAATCGAGAGCAGACTGAGACTCAGGAGAGTAAGACCCAGCACACCCTGCCTTCAGGAGCTTGTGGTCTAGGTCAGAGAGATACCTGCAAGCAGGGAAAAACAACACAGCACAGGATGGGGCTCAGCAGAAGAGGAGGAAAGGTGCTGTGGGCGTCCACCAGGAAGGGAGCGACTGATGTTAAAACAGGAGATTAAGCCTTGAAGAGTAGAAAGGCTGAAAATATTTATTTAGGTAGTTGTTTCCCCTAACAATAGTCCGCGAGAGCGCCACAGTTTGTCAAAAAGATTTGATTGACACGAGCATTTTAAGGAAATTCAGATTCAGGCCCAAGGGGCAAACAATCTCAGCCTCCAATCTTTTGCTTTTGTTCATGTATTCGTAGAACTAAAAGAACAACAACTGCAATCCAAATTTGCTGTTGTGACGCTCTCTAATTACACATATTTGCACATATGTGCATTTTCAACTAAATCTACTAAAATATTGTTGTTGTTAGCTGCCATTGAGTATGCCCCAACTCATGGCAACCCGTGCACAACGGAATGAAGTGCTGCCTGAACCTAAGCCAGCCCCATGATCCATTGGCAGATCAGGCTGTTGTCATCCATGGGGTTTTCATTGGCTGATTTTTGGAAGTAGATCTCCAGGCCTTTCTCCCTAGTCTGTCTTATTCTGGAAGCTCCACTGAAACCTGTTCAGCATCATAGCAACACAGAAGCCTCCGCTGACAGACGGGTGCTGGTTGCACGTAAGGTGGATTGGCCTGGAATCAAACCTGAGTCTCCCACCTGGAAAGCAAGAATTCTACCCCTGAACCACCACTTCCCCCGTGTCACTACAATATTAATATTATCTAAATCAGATACATAAATCATCATTCACAGGGAAGTCAGTATGCAAGAATAAGGCCAAAACAATGGAGAAATTAATGAAAGATATCTGCCCCCTCTACTGAGGACCTGGCCCACTGTCGGCTCTAAAATCCATGCTGTGCTTTGCTCGGTGTGTAAATATTTGCTCAGTGATCAGGCTCCGGGCCGGCTTTCTGTCTTCTCCTTCCCCCCGTTCCCACTTCTTTTCATTCTCCAAAGAAAGCTTCAAAACCAAAATGCCACTTCTAATCTTATTTTCTGCGTCTAAAGCGTACTTTATTAGCCGCCCCCCCCCCTTTTTTATTTTAGTCAGTGTTAGATTAGTGAATTCCAAACTCGCTCAGGGACATTGCTTAGTGACCTTTCTCTTCTTTGCATTTTTTAAAAGAAATCAACAAAAGACAACAATAGTAACCTTTCCATATTCATTATCATAAGCTGCACTGACCTTAAGAAAGAGTCGCCAAGCTGCCTGTGGATTCCAGGAGGTTTAGACGTGGCTGTTTCCTCAAGTTGGAAGTTTCGTCGTTTGTGGAAAGGGAAATTATACATTTTTCACATTTCAATTCCATCTCTTTGTTTATGTAGCTATTAGTATTTAGCATTTCTACAGCATATTTTATACTCTAAGCTGCTTTCAAATCATCCACCATATATACATATTACCATTGTTGCAAGAACTGAAATAAGCATTTTAAAGATAAAATGTGGTAGAGTGAAAGATAGTATTTCTAAAATCGTTCTTTAAAAATCGACTTAGTCACGACAGCGAAATTTACATTTATTTGCTTGAAGGACATGGCTTATAAAACCCTCAGGAATCAAATATTGTCATTAATTTCTTAAAAACTGAAAACAAATTTAGGGAGAGCAGAATGCAATGGGATAAATATTTCCCATACGAGCATGTAGTGTTATAAGATGCTGAAAATGAAACTGTCAGCAAAGTGATACGATTTGCCTATTTCCATTATTTCAGAAAAATATCAACAGCAGCAAAAACAGCTAATACCAAATTTGATTTCTTAATTACTTTTTCTGCCCCCTGTTTTTCTGGCCAACTAAAGTGATATTCAGAGCAAAGGGATGCATGAAATCCTTTAAAAATATATGTTGGTTAAATGTATATTTGCTGTAAAAATAAAACACAAAATAACTTGTTTATGGAGAAGAATAGACGTGTCAAGTTAAATGTGAGAAGGTGGGGTTAATTTAAATGTTATTCAAAACCTATTTTATTATTGCCCAAGGGCTTTGTCCTGGAGCCAGACAAAGGTAAGCAGGCCTTTTCCTTCCACTCTCTCAGAAGACTTACTGGAATATGACTTGTGAAGTTTATAAAGCCCACCTAAACCATGCATACATTGCTCAGACAGAAACAGCACTAGTAGTCTCTTTTTTGTGTGTGTGCTAAAATTCATTCTTTACCCCCAAAGTAGACACCGGAAGTATTACCAGAGCAATTTTAGCTTTTTCCCTGGCTCTAAGTTACAAAGCATTTTAAACGAGGAACTAAAGAACAGCCATGGAAACAGCTTCCGTTTGAGACCTAGTTTATTCTGGCTCAATATAGATTTTCTGGAACTCGTTGAAACCAGAAACATTGGCCAGGTTTGCAAGGTGTTGACAAGTTCCCTATAATGATATGACAGTAGCAAATGGTTTTCGCAGTTTATAGAATTGTAAATGAAGTTTGCTAATTAAGTCGGCAACAGTGATGAAATTAATAGATACTCTCAAAGTAATTAGACAAGCAAGCTATTCTTAAGGAGGAAAAAAAAAGGCCTGGAAAATTTTTATTACATTTTATCAGTGACCTTAGATGCTTTGGAAAGAGGCTGATAAGTGTGAGTACAAGTGAAAGCCCGCTGCACCCAAGGAGCGAGGTCCCCACTAGCGAAGCACAGATATGAAAACCAAACTCTGCCTTTCCGACCCACGCTCTACCCAGCCCACTTCCGCTGCTGCCTTCTCCTCATCCTCCTAAGGTACCGCCTCTGCTGTGAAAGACCGCCTGGGCCCCACTGCAGGGCTGCCATGGTGTGCCACCGAGATCGCCACGCTGGGACCAGGCACCCACTCCCCTAAGTTCACAAGGGTGGCTGCCGACAGCTCAGCCAAGCATTTTCACAGGAATTAGCTTCTGCCTATAGCTATGCCCGTGTCATGGGGGCTGTCCACAGCCAATGACTAGTTTATGTGACGGTCACAAAGGCCTGGCCACCTTGCCTCAACATGGGACATCTCTAACGGGCCCCGTCCAAGCACTAGACGTCTGCATGAATTGGAGCAAGCGTTCACTGTAATGTGAGACAATTAACCTCCCTCTGCTCATCCCCTGCTCTTGCTCCCTTGCAGATCCAAAACCACTCCCAATAAACCTTCTCAGATTTGCTTCCCTGGGAACCTAGGCTAAGACACCCACCCAGCCCAGATCTTAGATGCCCAGAGGTACTTGACCCTTTAATATTCTACCTTGTCTTATTGTCCTTTATATCCTTCTCTTCTTAAATAAACTTTAAGCTCTCGAAAGGTGGGGGTGGAATAGGGAGGCTCAGTGTTTTTCTTCCTCCCCCAAATTTTTATAGCAGTTAGTTTGCCACATTGCAATTTGAGTTATTTCTTCACTCACATCCTTCATGCATTTATTCTACTGACATCATCATGTGGTAGCCTGCTTCAGTGAAGATTACAGCCTCGGAAACCCTATGGGGCAGTTCTACTCTGTCCTATAGGGTCGCTATGCACCGGAAGCGACTCTACGGCAACAGGCTTTTTTTGTTTGTTTGTTTGTTTAAGATATTTACTGTACTAGGGATTTAGAATATAAAAGTAATTGTACACGAAGAGGTTTTAGTTTTTAACATTTCTTCTCATCACCAGTAAACTGTAAACTGCATAAGGGTTAGAACCAGACTGTGCTAATCTCCATAACCCTTCCCTCCAAACATTTGCTCCTTCACGTTTCTTCCTTAACCTGGATGACTTTTGATGAATAGCTGTGCCTGAATCAAGTCCCTGGGTGGTGCAAATGGTTAACATGCTTTGCTGCTAACCAAAAGATTGGAGGTTTGAGTCTACCCAGATGTGCCTCGGAAGAAAGGTCTGGCAATCTGTTTCCAAAAAATCAGCCATTGAAGCTATGGAGCACATAGCCTGTGGAGCACAGTTCTCCTCTGACACCCGTTGGGGCGCCATGAGTCTGAATTCACTGGATAGCAAATGGTTTTGTTTTTGTTTTTTTACTGTTGTTGCCTGAATGAATGAATGAATAAGATAATTGTGTATCTTGCACAATGCCTAACATGCTGCCCCCATACAATAGGAGGTGAACAGATGATGGTTTGATCTGAATGTAATGAGTGCTAAAGCTAGTATCCTTTGAACAACTCCTCTGCCCTGTGCTGGGTTTGAGCAGCCTCATCTCTTTTCAGGGCCACTTTTCTACTTCATTTCTCCTGAAAAGGATGTATGATGAAGAAAATGGGGCTCGCACCTCCATGCTGCGGAGAGCTGACTGTTGGCCCGGAGCAGTCAAGTGTCCCTTAGTGGCTCGTAATCTCAGGGTGATGATTCAGAGGGAAATAACACCAAGTGTCATTTTTTTAGTATAAAGTGCATAGTCTACGTTTTCTATTTAAACAACGAAATCCCAGTATTTGGAGACAGTTTAGAAGCGTTTTAAGAATGTTTGCGTTCCGATTATCACAAGTATGTAACCGTCCAGTGGCTTCACTCCTTCAGTGAGTAGCTGTCAAGCCCTTCCTCTGTGTCTGGCACTGTTCTAGGTGCTGGGAACACAGCACTGCACAAAACGGACCCAGATCTCTACAGGGTCTCCAGGCCTGTGTTTTCAAACTTTTTGAGTACAAATAGATTAAAAAATGCTTACAACTGTCTTTAGGGTAGTAGTTGTACTTTTAGTATCAATCGAGAAGATTTATCGTGACAAAAGTTACTCTAAGTTTAAAATGTGTTGTATTTTATCAGTCACAACAGCACCTATATCTATTTGCAAAATAGAAGCCCCTGTGGGCACGCAGCCAGAGCGACTCCTGCTCACACCCCGGTTGTCTGTGGTGAGAGCCGCTCTTCCGCAGGCTCCTCAGCACCACAGGGCCCGGGGCCCTGGGGGAAATCACTGCTGGAGGAGAAGGAGCTTGGAAATATGCTGGACTTGTTTTTGGAAATACGCTGGCTCTGTTTTTGCTTTTTTTAACTGTGCTTTAGGTGAAAATTTACGGAGCAGATTAGTTTCTCATTAAAAAATTAATATACGTATTGTTTTCTGACATTGGTTGCCAACCCTGTGATGTGTCAACACTCCCCTTCTCAACCTCGCGTTTCCCATTTCCATTCTTCCAGCTTTCCTGTCCCTTCCTGCTTTCTTGTCTTTGCTTTTGGGCTGGTGTGCCCATTTAGTCTCAAATAAATGGTTGAACTACATCTGTTATTATTTGTTTTAGAGGCCTGTCTAATCTTTGACTGAAGGATAAACCTCAGAAGTGACTTCAGTACTGAGTTAAAAGGGTGTCCGGGGACCATACTCTCGGGGTTTCTCCAGTCTCTGTCAGACCAGTAAGTCTGGTCTTTGTGAGTTACAATTTTGTTCTACGTTTTTTTCTAGCTTTGTCTGGGACCTCCTGCTGTGATCCCTGTCAGAGCAGTCAGTGGTGATAGCCAGGCACCACCTAGTTGTGCTGGACTCAGTCTGGTGGAGGCTGTGGTAGTTGTGGTTCGTTAGTCCCTTGGACTAATCTTTCCCTTGTGTCTTTGGTTTTCTTCATTTGGCCTTGCTCCAGATGGGATGGGATCAGTGGAGTATCTTAGATGGCTGCTTACAAGCTTTTAAGACCTCAGATGCTACTCACCAAAGTGGGATGTAGAACATTTTCTTTATAAACTAGATGTCCCCCGAGACCATGGTCCCCAGCCCTCAGCCCAGTAACCCAGTCCCTCAGGGAGTTTGGATGTGTCTATGAAGCCTCTATGACTTTGCTTTGTTCAAGTCGTGCTGACTTCCCCAGTATTGTGTACTGTCTTACCCTTCACCAAAGTCTGGCTTTGTGTTTAATTACTGTGTGAGTTTAGGCACATTTTTTACGTCTATGAGAATCTATGAGACTCTCTTCAGATTCTTTACATGTAAAAAAAAAAAAAAAATCATAACATCCACATCTCAGAATTGCCCTGAACACAAAACCCTGCTAGCCCCACCTCTGAAACCCTAGTTTCTTCAAAGTTTCTAGTATGTAACCATAATCAGTTGCCACTGAGTTGACTCCAACTCATGGTTACCCTGTGTGTGTAAGTAGAAGTGTACTCCATAGGGTGTTTGATGGCTGATTTGTACAGAAGTAGATCACCAAGACTTTCTTTCAAGGTGCCTCTGGGTGGACTTGAACCTCGAGCCTTTCAGTCAGAGCTGAGCTGGTTAACCATTTGCACCACCCAGGCACTACTTGTAGTATATATCAGTTTGTTCCTTCTTAAAAAATAAAGAAGAGGGTAGGAAGGCAAAAAAGAAAAATGTTAAAGGACTTTAGCATTTAAAAGGTGTGTTTTATCAAGGTATATTGAATATTTTCTCATTTGGGGTCATACACTTTAAAGAATTCTCTGACCTAAATATGAACGATGATCAGCATTCTTTAAAACCCACTCTCTCACATGTCGTTGTTATTTTTGAAACAATAACTTTAACCTTTTGTTATAATTCTCTAGCTATTCCATGAGGGCAACTTGAAATTTATCCTTTGGCAAAAGAAAAGTTTTATTAGTGAGGCAAGCAGTCAACTGGAAAAAAAAAAAAAAAGTCAGATGCCAAAGTTTGTCAGTCAAATATCTGAAGTCAAACACGGAGTGCTAGTATTTGAAATTCCCGCACCAGCCTTCTGGAGCTCTCCACAGCCAGGCTTTTGGAAAGCATGATGCTGTCTGAGAGGGACACATTCTCACCTTGATATTTCTAGCTAGGGAGTTTTTCATCACGAGGACCAACTCTCAGAGGTAATCTTCCTCTTGATTTGATAGCATGGGGTGGATAATTTTCCATATCATTAGTTCCCCAGCACGCCCTACAGCACAGGGCCAGGCTGAGAAGCCCAGCCAGTGAACAAGACCCAGAGCTCACGTTCTCCGAGTTCTGTGCGGACGGAAAACACTGGCTGCTGGGTGTGAGTGAGAAGATGAAAACGTGGAATCAATAGTCTTCATTTGACTGCTTTTATCTTTGCTTAGCGCTGGAGCAGGTGCCAGTGAGAGCATGGAGGGGAGGGATGGGGTTGTGAGAAATTTGGGTAGTGTGTGGTGCTCAGTCACCATGAAACTAATTTCATTTTGGGAGATGAGTTGTGAAAACAGTTTTGCTGTTTATTTAAAGGACAGATGAGAGTGGACGAACAGACTAGAACCCACTGATGGCTTGAGAGAGAGGAGAATGAGCGTTTCTGTTGAGAAGACTAAATCTTCTTTTCTTTTAGGCTAGAAAAAGCCTACTTTATGTTGTGGCATGAGGATTTGGTTCTGCATTTTCTCAGCACAGTGCTGGTTTTTACAGGGAGGCTCACCGAGGATTCCTGTTGGGGGGAGCTTAAAGTGGAGGTAATAAATGCTGGTAGGAGGGCCAAGGAGAGTGGATGAAGGACATCCCAGTGTTTGTGGTTGTTGTCGGTTTCCACAGAGTTGGCTTCAGCTAATGGTAACCGTAAGTCTAACAAAGAAACGTTGCCGTGTCCGTGCCATCTTCGTGTTTAGTCCATTGTTGTGGCTATTGTGTTATTTCATCTCACTGAGGATCCCCCTCATTTTCACTGACCCTCAACTTTACCAAACATGGTGTCCTTTTCTAGCCACTGATCTTTCCTCATGACATGTCCAAAGTCAGCAAGATGAAGTTTCGTCACCCTCGTTTCTACGGAGCAATCTAGTTGTATTTCTTCTAAAACTGCTCTGTTCATTCTTCTGGCCATCTACGGTATATTCAACATTCTTCACCACAACTCGAATGCATCGGTTCTTCTTCTGTCTTCCCTTTTCATTGCCTACCTTTTGCATGCATATCAGGCGACTGAAAAGACCATGGCTTGGGTTAGGCGCACGTTAATCATCAGAGTGACATCTTTACTTTTTAGAACTTTAAAGAGGCCTTTTTCAGCAGATTTGCCCAACGATCAGTGTTAAACCCTCCAAAACCTGTGTCGGTGCCAAAGTTTTTATCATTGCTCTAGCGAGTTGTTTGCTATAGACCGCAGGTTGTCTTGAGGATCAAGTCCAGCTATGGCCAGCCAACTTCTGGCACTGCATGATTTTCTAACCATGTGAAAAGATGATCTGTCCATCTGCGTGTCCATCTTACATGTGAAGGGAAAGATGGACTCTGGCCCAACATGTTTAAAACTTTGAAATTAGAACTTAGAGTAGAATTAATTTGAAGACTTATGTTTACTGAGCTCAAAATCTAAGACTGATTCATTAAGTCTACATTGAAACTCATGTGCACACCATTTAAATGAAATACTCCACTTAAACTTGTTTTCACAGTGGAGCTGATTACAGCTGCCAGAGCTCAAACAGGCTGGCCAGGTGTTGTCAGCATACAGTCAGCAGTGGTGTAGTGGCAAGAACACTGGATTGGGAGCTGGAAGCCTTGGGTTTTAGCTCTGTATCTGCTAGTAACTAGCTCTAAGCTAGTGTTTTAATTCTTGAATTATTCCATGGCCCCTTTTTCTGTTCCATATAGGAATAAAAGTTAATTATTTGGTCAGACAGTTAAAATAAAAACAAAAACCAGAAGCCTAACCAATGATCATGTTGATGGAGGACCAGACAACGTTTTTTATTCTGTTGTACATAAGGTCACTGTGAGTCGGAGCTGACTCGCTGGTAACTAACACCACCAGGTTGTTGGTTAAGAAGCTGAAGTCAAAGGTAAGCTGTGGTTTCCCGTCTTAGGCCATCTCCTCTACAATCTCCCATGTGTAGCCACCTGCCTGGTCTCAGTTTTCTCACCTGTAAATGAAAGGTTGGCTTCAGTAACTTCTAGCAGTCCCCGGGTGGCTCAGATTGTTAAGCGCTTGACTACTAACTGAAAGGTTGGTGGTTCAAACCCACTCAGAGGAACCTGGGAAGACAGGCCTGGCAATCTGCTTCCAAAAGGTCACAGCCTTGAAAACACTATGGAGCCATTCTACACTGCACACATGGGTCTCCAAGAATCAGAATTGACTTGATGGTAACTAACAAATCTACAGAAGTGGATCACCAGGGCCTTCTTCTGCAGTCACTGGGTGGGTTGGAACCACCAACCTTTAGGTTAATAGTACAGCACAAACTGTTTGTGTCACCCAGGGACCTTTTCTTGTCCCCTTAGTCTGTTAGTTGAAACTGGGCTTCAAGTCATTCCTTACAGTTTATGGGATCATCTGACATTTGTTCTCTACAGATAATATTCTGGATGGTGCTTTGTCTGTCTAATGAGGTAAGGGTAGTTCATGGTATTGTGCCTTTGTTAACTGTGGTGGAGTATCTTCTCCCTGCTTGAGTGTGTGGCTTTCCTGTGGCTCTTGAAGCGCTGAGGGCTGCTGTGGCCAGCAGGAGTGACAGGCTGCACCGTGAGGAGAGCTGAGCCACCGTGGGCAACAGTCAGTGGAAGCCTGGTGTTTGTAGCTGAGACGGGAGGTTGTTTGCCGTGTGATATTAGAAAGCAAGAGATGCTTGGCTATTATTTAAAATAGACCTGCTGCAGTATGGCCATGCATTATTCCAAGGGGGAGTAAGGTGGAAAAGGCCAAAAGCAGATCACTACCAGGTGAACCTCTGTAACCTGGCATCTGTGACTGACTGGAGCTCTGGCTGCTGGTAACCAAGACAAGTGCGGCTCATTTGACCTTGCTCAGCAGTGTGTGTGTGCACTGAGACGGGTGGAGAGAGCAGCAAGGTACCCCGAATATCAAACGTCTCTGTCACGAGTTGTCTTAGTGGCTGAATCCTACAAATTATTCCTTGTTTTTAGTTGCCATCAGATCAGCTCCTACTCATGGCAACCTCATGTACAACAGAACAAACTGTTGTCCCGTCCAGTGTCAACTTCATGATCCTTGGTATGCTTAAGTCCACTGCTGTGGCCATGTGTATTTTGAGTGCCTTCCAGCCTAGGGGGCTTATTTTACAGCACTCTGTTGGACAATATTTTCTTGTGATCCAAACGGTTTTCATTGACTAATTTTCAGCAGATCGCCAGGCCTTTCTTCGTAGTCTGCCTTAGTCTGGAAGCCCCACTGCAACCTGTCCACCATGCATGACCCTGCTGGTGTTTGAAATACCAGCAGCATAACTTCCAGCATCACAGCAACATGCAAGCCACTACAGAATGGCAAATTGACAGACACATGGTGTCACGGATTGAATTATGGCCCCCCAAAAAAGTGTGTATCACTTTGGCTGGGCCGTGATTCCCGTATTGTGTGATTTTCCTATATGTTGTAAATCCTGCCTCTCTGACGTTAATGAGGGAGGATGGGCGGCAGTTGTGTTAGTGAGGCAGGACTCAATCTACAAGATTAGATTGCGTCCTGAGGCAATCTCTTGAGAGATAAAAGAGAGAAGTGAGCAGAAAGACAGGGGGACCTCATACTACCAAGAAAGCAGTGCCAGGAGCAGAGCGCGTCCTTTGGACTCGGGCTCCCTGTGCAGAGAAGCTCCTAGTCCAGGGGAACGCTGATGAGAAGAAGGCCAACAGAGAGAAAAAGCCTTCCCCTGGAGCTGACGCCCTGAATTTGGACTTTTAGCCTACTTTACTGTGAGGAAATAGACTTCTCTTTGTGAAAACCATCCACTTGTGGTACTTCTGTTATAGCAGCACCAGGTGACTGAGACACATGGTGGTATGAAATCTTATAAAAGCTAAGTTGAAACATGAAACATTTTTTATACCGTATAACGTTGCTGCAATATCACACTCTTTAGTTCAAGGAAACTCTGCCTCGCTGTAGAAATGGAGTTCTGTACCAGGTAAATATGTATAAATTGTCAAATACCTTATTACCATCTCACCATACTTGTTGCCTTAGAAATCAGTAGCAGCAATGCTGCCTGGACCTTAGTTCTATCTGGAAACTCAAGCTAACTGCGATTATTTCTTCACTTACTAGGCAATTGAGCTTCTCACTCTTGAACAGAAGTTTGGATACGGAAGCAGTTATTGCTCTTTTGTGACCTTTTTGCTTGTTTTTGTTTGGTTTGGCTTTTGGTTTGATTTGGTTTTTGGTTCTTGCTTACCCACATCCTTCTCACCTCATTTGGTAACAGAGCCTGGATTTCCTTTGGGAGACCGTCCACCACCATTGCCCACAGGCTTGGTAGGACTCCCAGTCAAAGGCCATGTCTGTCCTGGAGAAGAGGTGGGCAGGTTCCCCGAACTAACTCAGTCGGGCTTTCTCTTGCAGGACCGTAAATCTTGAGAGGGGAGAGAGAAAGGAAAGAAAGGAGGAAGAAAAGGAGGGAGGGAAGGAAGGAAGGGAAAAGAATGGAAAAGAAAAACACAGAGTGCATTCACTCCACCCAGAGCACCTGATGGGGTGAATGTGTAGTTCCTGCTGTGTAGACATACAGACTCCTGGGGTCTTGGAACTGCCTCATAGTCTCTAGTCAATCAGTTTTCCACAGACACTGTTTCTGTGGCTAGGAACTAAAGAAGACTGGCTGCTACAGACCCCCGGGTAGCATCTATGGAGCCAGGACAGACAGGTATTGGCCCTGGTTTGCACCTTGGGGGAGAGCGTGGTTCCCCTTGAAGGGAAAGAGGGAGGGAATGGAGAGGATGACCTTTAATGAGTGCCCACCATGTCCTGGGCTCTCTGCTTGCCCTTTAGTCTTCACCCCAGCCCCATGTCATGAGTATAACTGCTGCTTCCTTGCCAATTGGGAACAGGCTCAGGGAAGTTAAGTCCTGCAGCTTCCGAGGAGCAGGGTGAGGGCCTGGATTCAGGTCTGCCTGACTCTGTAGCGTTTGCTCTTTCCACTGCACCACAGTGCATCCTAATTGATGCTCCAGTGTGCCAGAATTGTGACTGAAAGTGTAGCCCAGAAACAGAGAGGGGAGGCAGGGCTTGATTTAAACAAATAGGCAGAGGAGAAGACTGCCGAGGCAGGCTGGTGGAGCAGGCAGAAAGCAGGTGTGGGGGCGGGTGGGGCCTGGGCATGAACACTTCTGAGATATGGTGTCTCAGAGCAGTCAGGAGAGTGGGGCTGGCTGAAGCATAAACACCCGGGCGGAAGACTCTGGGTGGGAACCAAGCAGGCGTTCAGGAAGCAGAGGACATGCAGTGCAAAGGTGAGCCAGCGAGGAGAGAGGGTAAGGGAGTCTGCGGAAGCCGACCGAACGTACCAAGTGTGGGCAGTCAGAACCCAGTCGAAGGGTCGGGGTCTCAGCAGGCAGATGACTTGGTCAAGGCTCTGGTTGCCATGGGCAAACCACTGCTCCAAAACAACATTCTTTAATGCTTTCTGTTCAAACAACAGTGGAGTCCACGTGGGCCCACAGGCAGAAAGTGGTAGTGGATGTGCTGAACACTCAACACAAGCTCCCTGCAGGTTGGGATCTTGCTTCTCTTGTTCAGCTCTGTACGCCAACACCCAGAAGAGCATAATAGAAGGTGGTCTGTAGAATTTGCTGAGAGGGAGAGAGAGAGTGGAGAGTGACTGAGGTGGGGCAGATGGGAATGGGGGAGATTCAGAAGAGAATGGGTCTAGAAGTCCGACGAAGTTCTTGCGAGGGAATCTGGGATACTGGGACGATTACTAAGGGTAGGAGAACGCCAAAGATGTGAAAGATCCCTGCAGATATCTGAAGGATTGTTGTCAGAAAATCAAACTAGAACCAACAGGGAAAGAGAAGCAGATCGAAGCTCAAAGTGAGTTGTGGGCTCCTTGTCTCCGAAGTGTTCAAGTACAGGCTGAATCACCTCCTGTTGTGGGTGCTGCCAGAAGCGTCCATACTTGGCGGGAGGGTGGACAAGACGAGCCCTGAGGTTGCTTCCAGTTCTGTGATTCCAGATTCTGTGATTCCAGGAAGCCTCCGCTGTCTACCGCTTCTACAAATGACTGCAGCCGTGGCTGCTCTGCCCCAAGACGCTTCCCTGCGCTGAACAAGCCATATGCTCACAGAGAGACATAGGAAAATACGCAGGGATGGTGACGGAAGTCCCATCATGTGGGACAGTGGAGAATAAAAGAAATTCTCCCTTTATCAGATGTTCACCATTGAAGCAACTCCTCAATAACAGTGGAAGTTTTTAATTTAAAATTGCATAGAGCTGTAGAAAGTCTATTGTGACATTTCAGCCCCTCAATGGAATCATAAGAAGTTAACTAAGGCCTTGGTCAAAGATTATTAACTGAAAGCAAAAGCCACGTGGCCTCCTTGAACTAATTGTCATTCTACCAACTGAGTATGTTGCACTGTGTCTCCACAAAGGCTTTTGTTTTGTAGAATCATGTGTTCCTGAAATAATTTTCCAGTAGGAAAGTTTAAGGATATCGTTTAAGGGATTATTAGGAATATAAAAAATAAAATTATCTGCCAAACAGGACATGTAGTAGAGCTACCCCAAGGTGGTTTGCAATTACTGTTAATAAGGAAGCTGACCTTAACCTCTGATTTCATAGCCTGTCTGCCATGGTAAAAAAGCTCATCATGGATAATACAAAACACAGGCATCTGCTGCAATAAATGTCACCCTCTTCCACCTTTAAACATTTTTCTCTTCTCTTTTGGAAGAAATAATTTCCCTTCTATGCACCCCCACACATGCACACACGCACACACATGCACACACATGCACACACACGCACACGTGCACACACGCGCACACACGCACACATGCACACACACGTGCACACACATGTGCACACACGCACACATGCACGCACACGCACACACACGCACATGCACACATGCACGCATGCATGCACACACCTGCACGCATGCACACACACATGCACACACGTGCACACATGCACGCGCACATACATGCACATACACATGCTCACACACGTGCGCACGCACACATGCACACATGCACACATGCATGCACACACATGCATTGACACACATGCATGCATGCACACATGCACAGACACGTGCACACACGCACACACACATGCACACACACGTGCACACACACGTGCACACATGCACACATGCACGCACATGCACACACGCACACATGCATGCACACACATGCACACACACGTGCACACATGCACGCACACATACATGCACATACACATGCTCACACACGTGCACACACACGTGCGCACACGCGCACATGCACACACACAATATCACACATTTAAGAAAACAAACAAGAACTCCCGAAGTGCACCTGACAGCATGTCTGAGCTGAGATGCAACCTGGTCATTTAGATAGAAAGCTTATTAAAAGCCGTTTGTGTTTTACTGCCAAGCAGAATCAAGCTGCAGAGGAGCAGGACTCACTGAAGACGTAGTGGGCTGAAGTGCAGCCTCATCAAAGACAAGCCAAAGATTCCAAACGAGGTGGGAAGCAGGTCTGCCTTGGCAGGCTAATAAGGGCAGAGCACGAGAGTCTGCACCCTGCTCTCTGAGATTAGGTTTGCAAGCAGCGCGCCCCCGCATCTCCAGTTGGAAAGGGTGGCAGCTTGTCAGGAGCAGCTCAGAAGCCTGGCTCACAGCTCCTTCAGTTGAATCTGATTACGGTCCTGGTGGACATCTAGCAGAGAAGGATAGATCTGTTTTCCACAGCATCAAGGGCAGATTTTTGAAAGTACATCTCTGATGGATTCATCTGGGGAGATCTGGGAAGTTAGAGACCTGAGAATTGTGATTCACAACCTGGGCTCCATGTTAGAATCACTCAAGAAGCTTTGACATCTCTGATGTCCAGGCTGCAAACCAAGCTGACCACATCAGAGTCTCTGTGGGTAGGGCCCAAGCACCAAGAAGTTTTAAAGACCCCCAGATGATACCAATGAGCAGCCAAGCATGAGAGCCACTACCTCAGAGGAATTGTAATGGTTTGCAGCGTTCTGTGCTTAGAAATCATCTGGGTAATGGTGTAGAAGTGTAGACCCCCTAGGCCTTGTCCTCAGAGATATTGACTCAGGAGGTTTGGAGTGGGGCCCAGGAGGCTGCATTTTCCTAAAGCATCCCAGGTACTTCTGTGGAGAAAGTTCTGAGGCCACATATTGGGAAATGTTTGGTTTGTGACCTGTTCTAACAGCACCGCACAGCAGGAAATGGTGCTATGCTTCTCTCTTCTCTCTCCTGCAGCGGGCTCATTTGAAAATCTGAAAACATGTGTATGTATGCATGTATGTGTGTATGTTGCTGTTGTCGTTCATTGCCATTGTGTTGGCTCCAACTCATGGCAACTGTGTGTATCAAAGACCAAATTGTCACCTGGTCCTGCACCACACCATCTCATCAGACAGTATTCTGTTGTGCTCCATAGGGTTTTCAATGGCTAATTTTTGGAAGTAGATCACCAGGACTTTCTTCCTAGGATGTCTTAGTCTGGAAGCTCCATTAAAATCTGTCTACCATGGCTGAACCTGCTGGTAGACGAAATACCAGTGGCATACCTTCTTGTATCATAGCAACATGCAAGCTACCACAGTATGACAGACTGAGACGGTGGGGTGTGCATGTGTACATATGTGTATATACTCTTATATTATGTCGTGTTATGTTATGTTATTTAAGACACTAATTTGGCCTCCCAGTGAACAGTGCTGCTTCATGAAGTCACCAGCAGCATGGAGAGCAATCAGGCCAGCAAACATGTCCTGAGTCCCTGATACAGCAACGTGCTGTGAAGAACATTAACCAGCCCTGTCTAGTTAAATTTAAGCACGGTCTTTTGTGGAGTTCTTGGGTGGTGCAAACAGTTAACATGATCAGCCGCTAACTGAAAAGTTGGGGGTTCGAGTCTACCAGACACGCCTTGGAAAAAAGGCCTGGTGATCTACTTCTGAAAAATCAGCCATTGAAAACCCTATGGAGTACAGTTTTACTCTGACACAAGAGGGGTTGCCATGAGCCAGAGTCGACTCAATGACAGCTAGTACTGGTACTGTCTCCTGGAGAGAGAGCACATATATGCAAACAAGCTAATGGATTCTATAAAGCAGGGCACGGTAAAGGGCAGCTGAATGCTGATTTTGTGTTCAGGTGCAGGTTGGAATGTGGAATCTGTTACCAAAAGCAGCACAAGGTCTGAACTTGTAAATATTTTACTTTTTAAATTTATAAATGATAGTGAATACAAATCTGTTCTTATAATAACATCATTTTCACTCATTTGCATTCCAGCATGCCTTCCTGAGTAGGAAAAGGCACTATAGTTAGTCAGATAAAAGCAATAGTCATAACTGTACCTATTGTGTCAGTGTTGAACTACTTATAGATTATCAATAGTTACTATCCTGCTTGCAAGATGCTTTCAGTAAACACCATGCTTCCTCCCTCCAGAAAAAAAGTCTGTGGTGCTATTTGTTTCTGTGGGACTGTGTATCAGAGGCACACACTGTCCACTTATGTGTTGCGGTAGGGGATAGTTGGGGAACTGCTAGTATAGACTGGGGGACTGAAGAACTCAGAGGACGGAGTAACTACTTTTGTGTAGACTGATCAGAAAAGGGATCATGGTAGCGGGAGGACCTTCAATAAGTGCCAGCTGCTGTCAAGGAAACCCCAGAACTGTGCTCCACAGGGTTTTCAATGGCTGATTTTTTTTCTTTTTTTCCTCAGAAGCAGATCTTTCTTCCGAGGTATCTCTGAGGAGACTAGAACCAACAAAATCTGGTTAGCGGCTGAGGGTGTTGACCATTTGCACCACCCAGGGACTCCAGGCTGGTGGTGAGGAGGCAGAAAAGGAAAAAGGGAGACACACCAATGTTCAGAAAAGGCCCATTTGTTTTTAATGTCCAAGAAATTATTGCAAGAAAATAAAAAAATCCAAGAGAAGTCAACGCCCTAATGACAATCTAGTTGGTTCTTCCTTCATGCCCAGTGGCAATGACTACTGGACAGTTGCAGCCGCTCCCTGCCAGGTTGATGCGTGAACCAGTTGCTATCGGCAGGCCTTCTGCCACACCTCCTTTTGCTCTAGCCCATGGACTGGTCTTGGCCACCACAGGGCTAGGTTCCACTCAGCCTGGCAGAGGAATTTGTGTCACATGCTATCGGGTGACTTGCTTCCACTTCTCTTTGGTTAAATATGTTGAATGGCCAAGGTAAAGGTCAGTGTTATCTACTTAAGCCTTTTTATTCCAGCTTCGCGTTTCCCCTCTTGATGGTTTTGCAAAAAGGGCACCAACTTTGAATTTGGGCAGGCTTTCATTCAGATGGTGTCCCTGGCACTTAGTGGCTGTATGATTTTGAGAGAAAGTGACTCTACATCTCTAAGTCTCAATTTCTTCACCTGTAAAATGGGACTAATAATACCTACTGTATTGTTTTGAGGATTAGAAATAATATATGTCAAGTTTTCTCCAAATTGCTTGGCTCAGCTCAGGCAATCATTACAATGATTTCTTTATTATGAGGGATTATCAACTTTATCACATATTGTAGAGACTTTTCAAGTATTCATGCTTTTTATGAAGCTGATCATTTATGGTACTCGAAAAATGTGCTGTATATAATAACTTGAGAGCTTAAGTAAATAATTCTATTTAATAAGCAAACTCTATACACTTTATTTCATTGCAGATCTATCTTTAACCCAGAACTTATTAGTATATACTAATACATTTCCACATGTATTTGAGTTGCATTTAATTATTATCATTTTATTATAAAAATATTTAAAAATGTGTGGATCTGACTCATTTTCGACAGTGGTATGTAGCCATACAGCTAGTACCTCCTGTCCTCAACCCAGTGGCAATGAGAAGGTGTGGATTAGTGCTTTGCTTGGACCCTTTTGGGACCGTTGATAGATTTTTTTTTACAGTAGAAATGAATGGATACAGCCAAATGTCAGGTGGCTGCCTACTATAAGACTCCAGTGTTATAGGGAGTGATCCATTACCTTCGCTTCAGACATTCCACTGTATCACAGTGAACCAATGAACCACAGATTCTAGACCCACACCGTCCAATACCGTAGCCACTAGCCACATTTAAATTTAAAACTAAAATAACACTCTAGTCCACTGAACTAGCCACATTTCAACTGCTTAATAGCCACATGTGGCTAGTGGCTAGGACAGCACAGATTACAGAACATTTCCGTCACTGCAGAAAATTATACTGGATAGCGATTTTAGACAGAGCAACAAAGCAACTAATCAGGAACACTATACTGACCGTCTATTAAATAGAAAGTACTACTTTGGAAGAAGTTGGAGAGATTTAATACATTAAACACATTTAAATATATTTGAAGATAAAATGTAACGAAGATAAGAATAAAATGAATGATGCAACATTAAGTGCTGAAAGAATTTTAGCTGCAGTGGATAGAGATGCCTTCATGGAAAAACAGATTGCAACAAGACCTTGAGGAGTCTAAATAGATTCGTATTTACAGTATATTAGAGTTACCTGTAAGACCACAGAAACTGCATGGGCTATGATGAGGGGAAAGTATTAGTGCAAATGATATTACCACAGTACCTCCTTGTCTTAATCAAATTATTATTGTTGTGTTAACATTTGATAGCAAAGCCTGGATAACTTCCAAGATGAGCAAAAAGTAGTCAGTTCTCAAGAAATGGAAACAGAGACTCTAACTCTTAAAATGCCATTTTAGGGAAGGATTACCCATGAAGAAACATTTTTTTGAACAATTGGGATCATTTTTGGCAGATCAGTCACTGAACTCTTGATCAGATAAGCAAATGATTAATCAAGATATTTCCTGTACCCACTGCTGTCTAGTCGATTTCAACTCATAGCGACCCTATAGAACAAGGTAGACTTTTTGTTTAGCAGCTGAGCACTTAACCACTGAGCCACCAGGGCTTCTTCATCAAAACAGCCACTTCTCAGATATTGTTGATAGTTCATGGTGGGACCGTAACACTGACAGTTGAGACACAGACATGATTTTCATCATAATTTTAAGAAATGTAATTTCACAACTTACCTTATGAAAGTGAAAGCTTAAAAGATGCTGACTTTCAAGTTCTGGGGCAAATTATTATGACCACTTTTGAGGGAAAAAAATTTTTAATTGTGCTTTAGATGAAGGTTTACAAAGCAAATTCGTTTCTCATCAAACAATTAATACACATATTGTTTTGTGACATTGGTTACCAACCCCACAACATGTCATCACTCTCCCTTCTCGACCTTGGGTTCCCCATTACCAGCTTTCCTGTCCCCTCCTGCCTTCTAGTCCTTGTGTGCCCCTTTAGTCTTGTTTTGTTTTATGGGCCTGTCTAATCTTTGGCTGAAGGGTGAACCTCAGGAATGACTTCAGTACTGAGTTGAAAGGGTGTCTGAGGACCATACTCTTGGGGTGTCTCCAGTCTCTGTCAGACCAGGAAGTCTGGTCTTTTTTTTATGATTTAGAATTTTGTTCTACATTTTTCTCCAGCAGTTGGTGGTGGTAGCCAGGCACCATCTAGTTGTGCCGGACTCAATCCAGTGGAGGCTGTGGTGGTTGTGGTCCATTAGTTCTTTAGACTAATCTTTAAGGGAAAAAGATTTTAATTTTTTTTTTCTTTCCCACCAATCATGGCTGGGTCACCCAAATTACCCAAGACCTCATTTTAGCCTTTTGCTTCAGCTTTTTAATCCAGAAGATAATAATGCAACTAATGAAAATGCAAACTTGCTTTATGCTTTGAATTAAATGTCAAGTTTCACTGCCTTCCCAGAGGTATCAGAAGACAGAGGTATCAGCCACATTACAGCTTTGGGTCTCCCACTTACTACAGGGAGACCTGCTCAAGGCGGCTCGTGGTCTCACAAGCTTCACTGAGACGTGCTGGGTTCCAGTGCAGGCTAGAAACTAGTGGGAGTTCTGGTAGATTTTGTTTAATGCACCTGTAGCTTCAGAACGTCTCCTTAGGCATGGGGGAGGTGGCTGGGCTTCATGATACATTCTCCAGGACTCCAATACACAGGTGGAGTATAGGACTGTAATAGGATTCTGGTCTCCTTCCAGCACTGAAGCCATGGAAGGGCTAGAAGCCACTTAGCCAGGAGTCATCTAGTCGTCCAACACCCTCTCTTTGCCGATTGAAGGCAAAAAACTTACCCAGCTTCTTCAGACACCATGGCCTTTCACAAGCTATTCCCTCTGCTTCTGATACTGTCCCCGCCAACCCTCTCTGCCTCAGCCTTCTGTATGTCTCGCTAACTCCTTCCTGTCCTTCTAGTTTCGACTTTAATGCCACATCCTCAAGGAAGCCTTCCCAGCCTCCCACACTAGACTTTCAGACCACCCTGTCATTTCCTTCAAGTATATCCCTCCACTGTGCTTCAGAGGTTAGCTGTGAATCAGTTGTTCACGTCACCCCTCTAAAATTATAAGCTGCCTGAGGGCAAGGTTAATTTCTGCTGGTCACCATCTACTGGCTAAGAATAGATCATCAGAAAGGAAGGAGGGAGGGAGGGAAGAACTCATAAACAAAATGGACTTTTCCAAAGTCCCCCGCCTATCCTTATAATAATAATAAAAAATATGACGACAACTCCGGCTTGCATACTCAGAGGTGTGAGGAGATGAGAAACATAAACCAGTTATCTCTGTATATGAAATAATAGTATTTAGTCATCACAAATATTGAATATTTTACCTTTGACAATTATTTTTTTAAAAAAATCCAAACATTTAAATCAACTCCAGGTATCAGTGCAGCTGGCTTAAACTGTAGATGTTACTTTAGGAGATCTTTAGGTCTGTGTGTAGGGCTGGGCATTTCACAAACAACAGCTTCATACTGAGTCTAACTGAACTGACTTTGCAATGAATTTCCATCTGGCGGAGCCACAGCCTAGAGAACAGGGAAGCAGGAAGATGTGGAGAATCTAGAAGCCCTGAACTCACTTGTAAAATGACAGCATTTATAAGAGGAAAGCAAACACGTGATGGACGTCAGGGTTCTCGGAGCTGTGCCCCAGGTGGGCTGGAAGCACTGGTGAGAGTCCTGCCCCTGTGCCCTAGGATGAGCTGGATTGCTGGTTGGGGGTGTGGACTAGGAGCTGAGGTGAGAAAAGGACCCACGGGAGCCTTGACGGAAAGTCCATGCAGGCCTGGGTCTGAGCCACAGCTGTGGACTGCACGGGGAGGTGGTGGCGAGGCCGTTCCCCTGAGCTGAAGAAACAGAAGGGCCGTCAGAGATCGGTGCCAGGGCCTCAGCGAAGGCTGGTCCCCTACTTGACAGAGGAGCAGATCACGGTATCCTAATGGCCCTGCAGGGTGCATAGGATGTCCTGTCAGCGTAGTTCCCACAAGGAGTCACACGTCTAGGGGCAGGCTGTCTGCAGGTGAGTTAGGGGCCAAAGCGGGGAGCTGAGCTTCCTGGGACATTTTGTTGAGATATACTGACTGTAGTCTTGAATTCCTTCTGATGCATATTAAGCAAGAAAAAAAAATACCACTTACAGTGTAGTAAGGTGCAAAAATGTTACTCTTGCCAGTTTTAAGACAAGCATGTTCATATATAGGGCTAGGGAATGAAATGCTCAAAGGTTCAGTTACATTGGGGAAGATAGTTTAAAGCACAGAGGGTCACCTTGGATGAGGGAAAATGGTTTTCATTTATTTTGTAATTTTATTGTGGTAAAATGAATGTTTTTATTTTATTTTGAATATTATTTCTTTGAAAAATTTGCCATTTTAACAATTTTAAGCATACAATTCATTGACATTAATTACATTCATCATGGTGTGCTACCGTCACAACTTTCCATTTCCAAAAGCTTTACATCACCCCAAAGAGCCACTCAGTGCCCCTTCCTCAATAACATCCAATCTTTCCTCCCAGCCACCCCAGGTGACCACTCGTACACTTTTGTCTCTGTGCGTTTGTTTGTTCTAAATCTTTCGTCTAAGAGGGGTCATGCAATATCTGTCCTTTTGTGCCTGGACTTATTCACTCAGCATGACGTTTCCAAGGTTCATCCATGTCATAGCCTGTGTCCGAGCTCCATTTCCCTTCATGCCTGAGTAATATTCCATTGTGTAGATATACCACCTTTTGTTTACCTATTCATCTATTGATATATGCTATTTCCGCCTTTAGTCTATTGTGAATAGTGCTGCAAAGAACATTGGTGGACAAGTATCTGAATCCTTGCTTTCAGGCCTCTTGGGTTTTTAGCCAGGAGTTGAATTGCTGGGTCATACGTAATTCTATGTTTAGCTTTTTGATGAACTGCCAAAATGTTTTCCACAGTGACTGCACTTGTGGTACAACCCCACCAGCAATGCACAAGGGTTTCAAATTCTCCACATCCCCGCCAACAAGGGTCATTTCCAGTTTTCTAAGTATGAGTCATCCTAGTGGAGTTGAGAGGGGAAATGGTTTTAAGGGAAGAAAAGATTCATCGCCATCACTGGATTTAAAACAAAACAAGACCACTTTTTTCTTTGCAACTGCCAATTCTTTCCAGGAGAAATAGATCCTTAAAAAAAGAGAAAAAGAAAAAAACAACTGGTAAAAGAAGAACACCCCACTCCCCTTTCTGTTAAGATTGCATGTCTGTAGCAGCTGGAAGTAAACCAGTAGCCTGAGCTGGCAAGCGTGGAGGATGAAGCTCCAGGCTGGTTCAGCAGGTGCCACCTGCCACAGGGAGTTCAGGCCCATTCACCTGTGCATGGTTTTGCTCAGTCAGTGTGAAGGAAGGGTCATGAGCAAGAAGAGAAATTCAAACTCCCAGAGCACTTACTGGCTGAAAAAAAAGCCTGCATGAGTGTTAGATGATCCTTATCAAAGCAATCTGATTGAAGCAGTTAAAAAAAAAAAAAAAAAAAACCCTGTGGCCATTGATTCGATCCTGACTCATAGGGACCCTATAGAACAGAGTAGAACTGCCCCATAGGGTTTCCAAGGAGTGGCTGGTGGATTTGAACTGCTGACCTTTTGGTTAGCAGCTGAACACTTAACCACTGTGCCACCAGGGCTCCGCTAGGCTATACTTTATCACTTTTTCTTTTTTTGGAAGGATAGTCTATTTTAGGAGTCCCTGGGTAGTGCAAAAGATTAAGGTGCTTGGCTGCTAACCAAAGGGTTGGAGGTTCAGATCCACCCAGAAGTACCTCAAAAGAAAGGCCTAGCAATCTATTCCTGAAAAATCAGCCATTGAAAACCCTATGAGCACAGTTCTACTCTGACACACCTGGAGTCACCATGCGTGTGGGTCAACTCCTCAGCAACTGGAAAGTCTTTTTTTAATGTAATTTTTTGCCTAGACTTTAGTCCACCATAGAAATCAGGCTGCAGTCAGTGACTTTTTTCATCTGTTTGTCTAGACCCACTCAGGTAGATTGTTCTCCTGTGGGTCATAGAGGAACCATCCTTTGCACAGGTGTGAGCATAGAGGCCAAAACACATGACTCTTTCTGCCCTCCAGAGGGCTTGGAAAAGCCACTTGTCGGCTGTGAGAATTCATGTTCTTGGGATTGAAAAGTATGCCACAGTCTCTGTCTTAAGACTTTGAATTTGCTGTCTGAAGGAAATTTGGGATACATGGTGCCTAATGTTGGTGTGTGTTTAATAAATGTTCATTGAATCCAGACTGGCTATTTTTCAGGTGCATTTGGGCATTTTTATCTCCTAAATGAGGCTGGGCTTATCAAATTATTTCCCAAGAGAATAAGCAGGCTCTTGCTGGACTCAGATGAGAATATAACTGGATGGAAGTCATATAATGTGTTAGAATAACGCAATGTGTTTAAATTGGGAAGGTAACGTTGAATTTAAGAGGGGGAAATCTGGCATGCAGGAAGGGCAGTGGTCGGTGTAGTCACGTGACTGGTGGGTCAGGGAGACCCCGTCTCGGGTTCCCACGGCAGCATCAGGGGCAGCATCTGTGTGTACAGATCTCACATTCATCTTGATGGACCTGTAGAAACTAGACACATCTCCTTCCCACTGCTTCTCTGGTATCCTGAATTCTGTACTGAGTTGAATGGTATCCCAAAGAAGATATGTTCAAGTCCTAGCACCCGGAACCCGTGAATTTGAAGGAGATGGAGTCTTTGCAGATGTAATCAAGCTAAGATGAGGTTATACCAGAATAACATGGGCCCGAAATCCCATGTCTGGCGTCCTTACGAGAAGAGGGAAGTGTGGGCAGAGATACAAGCAGGGTAGACGATCGTGGGAAGACTGAGGCGGAGACTGGAGTGATGCAGCTGCAAGCCAAGGAATGGCAGACGCTGGGAGAAGCAAAGAAAGATCCTCCCTAGAGCCTTGTCCTGATGACAGTGTGACTTCAGACTCCCAGGCTCCCGTCCTGTGAGAGAATACATTTCTGTTGTTTTAAGCCCCCAGTTTGTGGTACTTTGTTACGGCAGCTCTAGGAGACTAATACAAAGAATCTTCCCGAAGATATGATGTGGTTCTTGTGGAAGGAAGCCATGGAAGACAGTAATTACTACTGCAGAAAGCTGGCTTAAATAGCTCAGAGCAGTCGTAACTCGCCCTTAAGCTGTGTAATTATTTTTCCTCTAAAATCAGAACATTGTTAGTGGCCCAGAGTAAAATACTGCCGTGTTAAAATGTTTAAAGAGGATGGAAACAACATGATATATGAGGTCCCTTGCGTTGTTTTTCAAGAAACACCCAACACAGTATTAAGTAATCTAGGGAGCCTCTCAATAAATTAAAGTGACAATTTACTGTGTAAATTATAGCTGGACATTTTGAGATTAGGACAGTAAGATAATGTCCCCTAGTTATCAGGACAGCTACGGAGGCATTGACCACTGAATAAGCACCACAATGGACTGTCACCAAGACACGGCTTTAGTTTTGTCTTCTGCTGGCTGTTTGACCTTTTTGCTGGAATAGTCCTCTTTCTCTAGACTTTTCTGCTCACTCCTGGGTTCTTTGAAGCGCCCTCCAATCCTTCGAATGGGCAAAACTGGTCGCAAATTGGAAATTAGAAACTCCGATCTTGTATGATAAAATTGTAAACTTGCCCTAATGTTAAGTCTTCTGCCCGCCCCATCTTGGACCTCCCTGGTCCTCTCTCTGGCTGCCTTGTGGGACCCTCTCCAGCTTCTCCCTCTTCACCTCCGCATGAAAGCAGAGAGAGGCAGGAAACAAAAGGATACAACAGCTCCTCCTTGGCTGGGTACCTTCTAATCCTTTAGGCCTGGCAGGTGATTAAAACTGTATCTTCATGTCTTTCATGAGCATTTTGGGGGAGCTCGTGGGGGTTTCCTGCTGGGCTTTCTTTTCTGTGGTTCTCTCGTCCTGGGTGGATGCATCATGGAAATTACTCTTCTGAAAGGAAAAAAAAAAAAAAAATTGGCACACAGTATGTTATAATTGTGACCAAGTACAGGTATATGTCTGTATTTTTTTTTTTTTTTTCAGATCCTGGGAGCTTTTGAGATACTAATTTTTTTTTAATTCCATGAATTCATATCACCTAGGGAAAAAAATCTATTTTCCTGTTTCGTCTTCAGACTTAATGTTAACGCAGACTGGTACACACCAATATGGGAAACCTGCTCTTCAGAGGAATCTGAATCTATTTATGTTTTGATAGAAAATCTCACAAGCAGCCCATAATATATTGTGGGAAAATGAGTTTGAGCTAGCTATCAGAAAAAGGAAAGTTGCAATACATGGCCAAAATGGGAGCAAACCACCCAGCAATGATCTTTCTGAGGACTCTGAATGCGTGATTATGAGGCACCATGACCCAGGCCAGCAGCAGCTTCCCACTGCCTGCCTGTGATGGACAGTCCCAGAACAAGAGAGCAAAGCTGCCATGTGGAAACCTGCTATCAACGTCGCTCTTTCACGGGCATGGGCCAGGGCCGCTTTAGCTTCTCCTGGTATTTATTGATTCCTTCTCAAGTGTGCCTGTGTGGATGATACAGAAGATAGTTTCAGATGATTTCTAAATGGAAGTCAACAACTCTTTTTATTCAAGTGTTCATCTTTAAGTTTAGATGTTTGCAATAATTAGACATAGACTTTGGGGTATCTAAAGATATCTTTTAGAAATCCCACAAACACTGTTTTGCCCTCTGGCAAAGGTTCCCTGTGGCTGCCCAGTCGACTGGACATCAACACTGTCTCCTGCCCTGCTCTTTGCTCTCAGTGACCGCCAGCTCTCAGCTCATCGCTTGCCTGAGCCCAACAATGGCCTCTCAGCTCTCACAGAATCTAGCATGCATCCCTTCAATCCACTTCTCTCCCAAGTGCTCTCTTCCTTCAGAAATGTTCAGGGCAGTCGCACAGCCTGACTGAACATTGCAATCCCTTGGAGAGCTTCTAAACCTGTCAACACCATCCTGGACCAACTACCTCGGAGTCCCTGGGCTGGGTGTCAAGCACTGGTAGCTTTTGAAGCTCCCCAGATGATTCTAATCTGTAGCCAGGTGGAGAGTCATTGCTTCTGTGGCTGCTCACAGCCCCAAACATAACCTGCGATCGGCCCTTCCTACCTCCAGAGCCTTATTTTCTAAACTGTTGTTTTCCTGAGATGAAAATTGGATACAAATATTATTTTAGTTTTTACATATTATTTTAAAGTTTTATTTAAAATCTAGCATTGTAAACCCATGATTTCATAGATATTATTGTTTAGAATTTGGTCGAGCTGTGATGATCTACTTTTTTGCAAATTGCATGACTATGATTTCAATGGTCTTTAACAGAAGCTTCCACCAAAACTGTTCAGAAGCTCAGAGCCTCTAGATGACCATTGCCTGTGAATACCACACTGTCCATGTCATCTGTGTCATCTTGCTGACATAGAACTTTATCTCAAGTTGTTGTCATTGTTGTTAGTTGCCATCAAGTCAGCTCTGACTCATGACAACCCATGTACAATAGAACGAAATGTTGCCTGGTCCTGCATCATCTTTGCAATCATTGGTGTGCTCGAGTCCATTGTTGAGGCCACTGTGTATTTTGAATGCCTCCCAACCTAGGGGGTTCATCTTCCTGCACTATACAGGATAATATTCTGTTGTGATCCATAGGGTTTTCATTGTAGGTTGCCAGGCCTTTCTTCCTGGTCTGTCTTAGTATGGAAGCTCCACTGTATCCTGTTCACCATGGGTGACCCTGCTGGTATTTGAAATACCAGTGGCATAGCTTCCAGCATCGTAGCAACACACAAGCCACCACAGTACAACAAACTATTAGACATGTGGTGGTGTCTCAAGTTAACCAATAATAAATTACATACCCCTTTATTACTAACTGATCACTAACAGTCCTCTTTTTCTTATGGAAGAACTTATTTTCTTGCAGTATTTTCTTGTTTATTTTATTTTTTAATTTAACATAACTTTTTTGTTTTTCTTGTATTCGTCTTATGATTACCTTCCCTTCATAGCAAGGACACTGGTTCTCATTTTCAATAGTAATATACAATTTTCCTAGAAAATTATTTAACTAAAAATTGGGGTTTTAAAAGAATATCATACAAACAATAGTACAGGTGATGTGTGGATATGACTGACTGAAACAAAAAGAAGGTGATAAGAGACAGAATTTTGGGAAATGCCATCTGGATGAATTTCTGTCCCAAGCCTAGTTACAAGGTTAACTCTTTTATTCTAAAAGTTTTTATTATGTGTCTACCATGTACCAGCAACTGTGCTAACATGCTAGACCTAATGGGGACCAAGATGAACCCAGTCCTTACTCTCACACTGTCTAATGGGAGAGCAGGCCTTCCTCAAATGCCTTTGAGTTTTTCTTGAGCCTGTGCACTTTGGTGTGCTATCCTTTCCTCCTCCTCTCAGGCCCAGTTTAACTTTCTCCCTTTGGTGAATCCTGCCTCGGGCCCAGCTCTTGGTGACTCCACCTCCATTGAGTTCCCAGAGCTTGAACTGTGTCCCTCATTTGGCACTTACCATCATTCCGTGCTATCTTAGGGTTCTCCACAGAAAAGAACCAGTGAGATATGTGTACATATATAGAGAGATTTACTTCAAGGGACTGGTGCATGTGATTGTGGGCACTGGCAAATTCAAAATCCGTAGGTCAGAAGGCAGGCTGGTGATTTCTGCAGGCTGACATCCCAAGATCAGTAGGTCAGGTGACAGAGTGCAGAGTGGAGCAAGAGAGATTGAGTTCCACCAAAATACTATTTATAGTCTGGAGGCAGACCATACCCTGAGGAAACTCCCCTTTCAACTGATTGATTATATTACATTAAATTGCACTATAGAAAGTGATTACATCACATTACATTATGGAACAGCAACTAGTCTAGTTTTTGCCCAGACCACGTGGAGCTATATCCTAGCTATGGTCTCAGTTGACACATAAAATTAACCATCACAGCTGCCCCTATCTCCTCTGACCATCTTCTGACATTCTCTGTCCTCTCTCTTCAACAAATTCTTACTGAGCCCCAAACAAGCATCAGGCTCTGCATGAGTGCCAGGGCTGTGATAGAGAACCATGGAGTCTGTCCTGGCTTGGAGGATCTCACCAGGGAAGCTTTAAGTACTCAGATGGCAGAAAGTCTCCCTAAAGACCTATACCCTGTGCGTGTGGGATCCTGCCTGGTACACAGGAGGTGCTTGGTGGTTGTTTGTTGAGGGGAGGAGGCTAAGAATGAACAGTTTTCTGGGAGGGGTCAGTGACAGTTCAAGACATTCTAGAAAAAGTAAAAATAGCATTCATCATCTTAGTTCCTTACAACAAACCACGGAACTCATTTGTTAAAAGAGACACTCTGCCTTTGGTTAAAAAAGGAAGTCTCAAAAAGATTGGTTTTAATAGTAAAAGCAACAATACTAATAATGGCAGTTATTAAGTTTTAAAGAATTTCTGTGTGCCGTGAATTGTCCCAAGCACTTTCATATGTACCTACTTCACCCTTCTTAACAGTCCTCTGAGGCTGACATTGTAATTCTCATTGTACCACCGAGGAAAGGCTGGGAAAGGGGAAAAGCATGTCTCTAACCTGACTATGCTATATTACAGTTTCAAGGTCTGTATTTTCTTACTAAGAGTCTCAAAGAGAACCTGAGACACCACAAATATTTTTTTGACTAAGACAAGACTGGGTAAATACACAGTCATTGTCAACCATAATAATAAGCTAGATAAATTTCTGAAGAACCCATGACTGAAGACCAGCGCTCCCTCATGTGTGAGAGTACCTGCTTTACCAGGTCTGAGGACCGGCAGGCCGTCGTTGACACTCTTGTTCAGCCACCTTAGGAACCATGACTTCACAAGATGACTGCCCCTTTTGGGCTGTAGGCTCCCGGCAGGTACACAGCATAGCTCACCGAACTATAAAACCAGTTACCTTTGAGTCAACCCCAGGTGTATCAGAGTATTACTGTGCTCCATAGGGTTTTCAATAACTGATTTTTCAGCAGTAGATTGCCAGGTTTTTCTTCTGAGGTACCTCTGGGTAGACACAAACCTCTGACTTTTCAGTTAGCAGCCTAGTGAATTAACCATTTGCACCACCCCGAGACTCCCATTGAACTATATCGGGACCCTATTCAGACCTTATTGTCATTAACACAACATCTTAGTCAGTTGAGCTCATCTGCCACAGACACAAACCAGCAGCTTCTCTTCTTGACTGTAACCTCCAGTGTCCTTTCTTGTTGCTTCTCACCGAGATGTCCTTCATTCCTTAGTACACATTCAGATTTGATCTGAATTTCTATATCTGTAAATTTATTTTTTCATTCTATCATTCCTTCCCTTCGTCCCCTCCTACCTTCCTTCCTTCAGTTGGAGTATAAAACAACAAAAAACAAAAGCAGTTGCCACTGAGTCCATTCTTATTAATGGCAACCCTATGTGTGTCCAGATAGAACTGTGCTCCATAAGGTTTTCATGGCTTAACCTTTCAAAAGCAGATCTCCAGAACTTTCTTCTAAGGCGTCTCTGGGTGTATTCAAACCACAGGTCAGCAAAAGTTGCTTATATACTATTTTTTTTTTTATTGTGCTTTATGTGAAAGTTTGCAGCTCAAGTTAATTTCTCTTACAAAAATTTATACACATATTGTTATGTGACACTAGCTGCAATCCCTATACTATGACAGCACAATCCCCCTTTCACCCCGGGTTTCCCAAGTCCTTCCAAGCAGCTCCTGTCCCTTCCTGCCATCTCATCCTGCCTCCGGACAGGAGCTGCCCATTTGGTCTCATGTGTCTGCTTGAACTAAGAATCACGCGCTTCACCGGTATTATTTTATGTTTTATAGTCCAGTCTGATCTTTGTCTGAAGAGTGGGCTTTGGGAATGGCTTTAGTTCTGGGTTAACAGAGCGTCCAGGGGCCATGGCTTCAGGGGTTCCTCAAGTCTCAGTCAGACCATTAAGTCTGGTCTTTCTACGTGAATTTGAGTCCTACTGCACACTTTTCTCCTGCTCCATCTGGGACTCTCTGTTGTGTTCCCTGTCAGGGTGGTCATTGGTGGCAGCTGGGCACTGTCTAGTTCTTTTGGCCTCAGGCTGATGGAGTCTCTGGTTTATGTGGCCCTTTCTGTCTCTTGGGCTAATATTTTCCTTGTGTCTTTGGTATTCTTCATTTCCCTTTGCTCCAAAGTGGGTCGGGACCCATTGCTGCATCTTAGATGGCCGCTTGCAAGCTTTTAAGACTCCAGATGCCACTCACTAAAGTGGGACACAGAACATTTTCTTAATAAACTTTGTTGTGACAGTTGACCTACATGTCCCCTGAAACCATGGTCCACAGACCCCTACGTCCCTCAAAGTGTTTGGTTGTGTTCAGGAAACCTCTTAGCTTTTGGTTTAGTCCAGTGGTGCTGACTTCCCCTGTATTGTGTGTTGTCCTTCCCTTCATGTAAGATGATTCTTGTCTAACTGTGAACGTTTAGGAATCAGTCATCGTAGCGAACCATGCATGCTTTTCTCTGCTACTAGCACCAGCTCTCAGGAGTGATAGATAAACAAACCATTAAGATAACCAGAAAAGCACCAAACCAGTTGCCATCAAGTCAACTTTGACTCATGATGACCTCATGTGTGTCAGAGTATAACTCTGCTCCATAGCGTTTTCAATGGCTGATCTTTCTGAAGTAAATCACCAGGCCTTTCTTCTGAGGTGCCTCTGGTGGACTTGAACCTCCAAACTTTCAGTTAGCAGCTGAGTGTGTTAACCATTTGCACCACCCAGGGATTTCAGATACTGTTTGAAAGGTACTTTAGGATACATTAAAATACTATTTGAAAATTGGTTATTATTCACTGTGAATTCTTTGCCTGATATCAGCCATCTCTCTAGGGTTTTCTGTGTATAAGATCATATCATCAGCAAATAGGGATACTTTTACTTCTTCCTTAACAATTTGGATACCCTTTCTTTTTCTTGCCTAATTGCTCTGGCTAGGACCTCCAGCACAGTGTTGAATAAGAGTGGTGATAAAGGGCATCGTTGTCTTGTTCCCATTCTCAGCGGGAATGCTTTTAAAGTCTCTCCATTTAGGATGATGTTGGCTGTTGGCTTTGTATAAATGCCCTTAATTATGTTGAGGAGTTTCCGTTCTGTTCCTATTTTGCTGAGAGTTTTTATCATGAACTGGTGTTGGACTTTGTCAAATACCTTTTCTGCACCGATTGACAAGATCATATGGTTCCTGTCTTTTGTTTTATTTATGTGATGGATTACATCGATTGTTTTTCTAATGTTGAACCATCCCTGCATTCCTGACATGAATCCCACTTGATCGTGGTGAATTATTTTTTTGATATGTTGCTGAATTCTATCGGCTAGAATTTTGTTGAGGATTTTTGCATCTATGTTCATGAGGGATATTGGTCTGTAATTTTCTTTGTTTGTGGTGTCTTTACCTGGTTTTGGTATCAGGGTTATGCTGGCTTCATAGCATGAGTTTGGGAGTATTCCCTCCTTTTCTATGCTCTGAAATACCTTTAGTAGTGGTGTTAACTCTTCTCTGAACGTTTGGTAGAATTCTCCAGTGAAGCCATCCGGGCCAGCGCTTTTTTTTGTTGGGAGTTTTTTAATTACCTCTTCAATCTCTTCTTTTGTCATAGGTTTATTTAGTTGTTCTAGATCTGTTTGTGTTAGTTTAGGCAGGTGATGTGTTTCTAGAAATGTGTCCATTTCCTCTAGGTTTTCAAATTTGTTACATCACAATTTTTCATAGTATTCTGCTATGATTCTTTTAATTTCAGTTGAGTCTATTGGGATATTGCCCATCTCATTTCTTACTTGGGTTATTTGCTTTCTCTCCTGTTTGTCTTTTGTCAGTTTGGCCAATGGTTTATCGATTTTGTCGGTCTTTTCAAAGAACCAGCTTTTGGTCTTGTTAACTCTTTTCAGTTGTTTTTCTATTCTCTATTTCATTTAATTCTGCTCTAATTCTTACTATTTGCTTTCTTCTGGTGCCTGAGGGCTTCTTTTGCATCTCTCTTTCTACTTCTTTGAGTTGTAGGGTTAATGTTTAGATTTTGGCCCTTTCTTATTTTTGGATGAGTGCATTTATTGCTATAAATTGACCTCTGAGCAGGTTCTGGTAGGATGTGTTTTCATTCTCATTTGATTCTGTGAATTTCTTTACTCCGTTCATAATTTCTTCTGTAACCCAGTAGTTTTTGAGCAAGGTGTTGTTCAGTTTCCGTGTATTTTATTTTATTTTTTTCTTGCTTTTTCTGTTATTGATTTATACTTTTATGGCTTTATGGTCAGAAGACATGCTTTGTAATATTTTGATGTTTTGGCTTGCTTTATGGCCTAATATGTGATCTATTCTGGAGAATGTTCCATGTGCATTGGAAGAGAAAGTATTCTTGGCTGCTGTTAGGTGGAGTGTTCTGTCTATGTCTATGAGCTCAGATTGGTTGATTGTGGCATTTAGATCTTCCGTGTTTTTACTGAGCTTCTTTCTGGATATTCTGTCCTTCACTGAAAGTGGTGTGTTGAAGTCTCCTACTACTTTTGTGGAGCTGTCTATTTCTCTTTTCAGTGCTGTTAGAGTTTGTTTTATGTATTTTGGAGCCCTGTCATTGGGTGTGTAAATATTTATTATGGTTATGTGTATTGACTCTTTAATCATTATATAGTGTCCTTCCTCATGCTTTGTGGTGGATTTTGCTTTAAAGTCTATTTTGTCAGAGATTAATATTGCCACTGCTGCTCTTTTTTTGAGTGTTGTTTGCTGGATATATTTTTTTCCATCCTTTGAGTTTTAGTTTGTTTGTATCTTTAAGTTTAAGGTGTGTCTCTTGTAGGCAGCATATAGACGGATTGTGTTTTTTAATCCAATCTGCCACTCTCTGTCTTTTTATTGGTGCATTTAGTCCATTTACATTCAGCATAATTGATGATAGGTATGAGTTTAGTGCTGTCATTTTGATGTATTTTTGCGTGTGTATTGTTGACAGTTTCCTAGTTCCACTTAATTTTCTGTACTGAGTTGATTTTCTTTATGTATTTTCTTTTCACCTTTTTCATTGTGGATTTTATATTTGTTGAGTCTATGTTTTTCTTCTTTTTTATTTTTATTTTGATTGATAGTTTCCTTTGTGGTTACCTAAATACTTACCTCTGTTTTTCTAGGTTTAAACCAATCTTTTATTTCTTGATATTGCCTTGACTTCCTTCCTCTCCATATGAAAGACCTATGACTACGTTATCTAGTCCCTCTTTTTTGTTTTAATGTTGTCATCTTTTAGATATTGACATCTCTGTTTCTCTATTTTCAGTGTTTTTGCTCTGATTTATTTTTGTGACTTCCTGTCTGAATTGATATCTGGTGGTTCTGTCCTGTGTTCTAGTCTTGGGTTGTTATCTGATGTTATCGATTTTCTAACCAGAGGACGCCCTTTAGTATTCCTTGTAATTTTGGTTTGGTTTTTGCAAATTCCATAAACTTGTGTTTATCTGGAAATGCCCTCATTTCGCCATCATATTTGAGAGACAGTTTTGCTGGATATATAATTCTTGGCTGGCAATTTTTTTCCTCAAGTCTTTATATATGTCATCCCTTTGCTATCTTGTCTTCATGGTTTCTGCTGAGTAGCCCAAGCTTAGTCTTATTGACTCTCCTTTGTAGATGACTTTTTGTTTATCCCTAGCCACTCTTAAAATTCTCTCTTTATCTTTTGTTTTGGCAAGTTTGATTCTAATATGTCTTAGTGACTTTATTTTGGAATCTACCTGGTGTGGGGCTCGATGAGCTTGTTGGATAGATATCTTCTCCTCTTTCATAATATCAAGGAAGTTTTCTGCCAAAAAATCTTCAACAATTCTCTCTGTATTTTCTGTTATCCACCCCGCCGGCCCCAACCCCGGTCCGGTACTCCAATCACTCGTAGGTTATTCCTCTTGATAGAATCCCACATAATTCTTAGGGTTTCTTCATTTTTTTTAATTCTTTTATCTGATTTTTCCACAAATAAATTGGCGGCAAGTGCTTTATCTTCAGTCTCACTAATTCTGACTTCCATTGCCTCACTTCTGCTCCTATGACTTCTATTGAGTTGTCTAATTCTGAAATTTTATTGTTAATCTTCTGGATTTCTGATTGCTGTCTCTCTATGGATTCTTACAGCCTGTTAAATTTGTCATTATGTGCTTGTATAACCTTCTTAAGTTCCTCTGTTGTTTTGTCTGTGTATTCCTTGTTTGATCTGCGTTTTGCCTGATCTTCTTCCTGATATTTTGAAGAGCTCTGTAAAGTAATCTTTGGGATTCTACCTCCAGTGATTCCAGGAAGTTCTCTTCCCCCAGAAGATTGCTTGGTTCTTCATTTTGGTCACTTGCTGAAGCTATCATGGTCTCCTCTTTATGTGATTTGATATTGACTGTTGTCTCTGAGCCATCAGTAAGTTATTATATTTATTTATTTTATGCTTGTTTACTGTGTCCTAGCTTCTTGTTTTGTTTTGTTTTGATGTGCCCAAATAAGCTGCTCGTGTGAGCTGGTTTGATTATTGGTGTCTTTGAAGCTCTCATGTCCTGTCACCAGGTGGTTAAGTCTGTTACTAGGTGAGCCCAGGAGTCCATTTACTTTTTTTGTGTGGATTCAGCTCAGGTGTCCAGGTCATCAGTCACCGAGTGTGTGGTACAGGCTCTCACCTATATTCCTAGATGGGCAGGGGTGATTGGAGTAGGCACAGGTATCTGGCTGCAGTAGGGGGTCATGTGTTGAGCAAGGCAGGGGGCTGACAGCTACCCCTGAGTGTCTGGGTGGAAAGCGTGTCCCTGTTCCCTAGAGTATGTAGGTGGGTGGGTTTTGCAGCTGAACTATGGCCACCCAATGCTGTTGGCTGCAAGGGCCAGGAGGCACCACTTATTCTTGGACCCCTGTCTCAGGAGGCTAGGTAGAGGACCCTGCTTAACTGGCAGGGAGGTGTCAAATGTCATGAATCTGCCACTCTCCTTTATAGCTGATGCAGTTGAAAATAAACTTCAGGTATATACCCTGTTGTACTGTGCTAATGAGGGCCTTCACTCTTGAAATGGACCCACACAGGTCTATGCAGACATGAAAGGCATTCAAAGTCTGTGGACCCCTTATTCCTGTTCCTAGGCAAAGGGCTGTGCCTGCCCTGAGTTCCCAGCTTAGGGGAGCTGGCAGATTATTTTTTCCTGTTTGTTAATTTGTTCCTTCTGCAAATCTGGGAGAATTTCTCAGGGTATGCAATGGGTCTTATTTACAGCTCAGGGGGCGCAGCAATTGCTGAAGTTGGACCTGGATCCAGAGCAGAGCAGGGAGGGGGCAGGTAAATGGGAGAGAGGTACTTCCCAAGGAGGAGTTTCATCCACATTATACATTAGGTGCTTGTACTTATCTTTCACCGCTTCTCTCTGGTTCTGGAGGCTTGAGCAGACTCTCCACTGCTTGGTTTCTCCCAATGTGGATAGCATGTCCTGAGTGCTACTGCTTGCCTCAACCCACTCGTGCCAGCCAATCCAGCCTGCAGAGTGCTGGTTCTGGCCAGGTCAGGTCTCGCAATTCCTCGTTGCTTCTGAACTGTCTCTCCCTCCCCCTGCCACTCAGTCTGACTCCTCAACTCTGTCTTTTGATGTTCAGGGCTCCTAGATTGTCATATATAATTGATTCACTTGTTTTTTTGGGTCTTTGTTGTAAGAGAGACCACAGGAAGCATCTGACTACTCCACCATCTTGGCCCTGCCTCTCAGCCATCACTTTAAACTCTGGATTCCACCCACTGGCCCTTTCTTCTGCTTCCCTTTTCTGTTCGCATTGTTTTCTCTCTCTTTTCTGTCCTTCTTTGCAGACTTAGATTAAAGGACAGGTGTGGGTCATGGCCATGGCCCCTGGAGGAAGGGCTGCGTAGCGATGCCATTCTAGTCCTTTTTTCCACCCTCGCTTTTGGTCCCACTTTGATCTGCATCTTCACTTCAGTTTCTGCCACGATGAGAAGGACAAATATTTAATTTCTGAGGGGACGAGCAGTCAGCAGGCATTACAGACAGCAAACAGAGCCCTTTATCCTGCAGGACATGGACGTGGATCAGCTGGGCGGACACGTTCACTGATCCCAGTGACACTAATGACTGAAGATGGTGGGAGCTGTGGCCCTGGGCCCTTGTGTCCATCTCCGGTCCTCGAAGGAGCTCTGCTCTTGGCTACTCAGCAGCTTCATTTAGTTTAGAATGTGTGGCATTCCTGGCCCTGGCTCAAGTTTAAGATATGTTGAACTTTATGAACGTTTACTTTTCTTCCAGGTGACATTAATAAATTATTGATCTGAGATTCCTTTTCTGTCTCTCAGGTTCTTGTTAATATTAATTGATGATCCCTTCTCTACAGTTTTACTACAGCTTCTTTTCATGCCTGTAAATTTTGAGCACGAGAGGAACTTGCATTTTTCTTCATAGCAGGAAGGAGTACTTTTTTTTTTTTTTATTGTACTTCAGGTGAAGGCTTACAGAACAAATAGTTTCTCATGAAACAGTAGTACACATATTGTTT
>NW_004443956.1:23358620-23373931 GCF_000243295.1 Trichechus manatus latirostris | reverse complement strand
CTTTGTCTGACTTGTACTGTCCAAAAATTTTTTCCCAGTGTGTAGGTTCTCTTTTTACTCTTTTGGTGAAGTCTTTTGAAGAGCATAGGTGTTTGATTTTCATAAGATCCCAGTTATCTAGCTTATCTGTTGGGGTTTGTGCATTGATGGTTATGGTTTGTATCCTGTTAATGCCGTGTATTAAGGCCTGGAGTGTTGGTCCTATTTTTTCTTCTCTGAACTTTATAGTTTTAGCCTTTATATTCAGGTCTTTGATCCATTTTGAAGTAGTTTTTGTATACTGCGTGAGGTATGGGTCCTGTTTCAGGAGTACATGCTTTGTTGAGAAATACGGACTCACTTTCATTCTGTCCAAGAAAATGATTTTCACTGTCAAAGAAGGGACACAAAATAGCTCTGCATTTGACAAACTCCGGAGAAAGTTTTCTTTTCAGGCTAATGAGGGATAAGGGAGAAGAAGGAAGCATGTTGGGTCAGTGCCAACTCATTGTCCGAGGATGAGGAGAGTGGGGTTGATTGTTGTGGCCGAGAGTGAGTGTGAGGAGTAAGGCGAGAGTGAGGGAAGTCTGGCAGTAGAGCAGGGACTTTTTAGTCACAGGACCTGGGGTCTAATCTTCCCCACCAGCTATAGGACCTTGAGCAAATCAGTTCAGTTATCTGAGCCTCAGCTTTTTTCACTTGTGAAGTGGGAATAGTAAAACTTTTTATTTTATTGTTTTATTATAGTAAAATATATATATAATAAAACATTTGCCAATTCAACATTTTTTATGTGTACAATTCGGTGACATAGATTACATTCATCGTGTTGTGCAACCATCACCTCTATCCATTTCTAAATGATTCCATCACCATTAACAGAGACTCAGTGCTCCTAAGCAAAGACTCCCCCTCCCCCATTTCCATTCCAGGTAACCAGACAGTAAAACTTTTGTTGCCTAAGGAACCAAATGCAGTCACTGAAGTGAGAGTGTTTGTGACTGCCCATCCCTGATATCGCATGTCAGTTATTATTTGCCATAGATGGTACCTCTGTCCTCTATGTTTACCAAAAGGTGAGTCAGTGCCTGCCCAGGTCCCTGTCAACATCCTTCCATGACCTATCCCCCTTAGTCATCTTGCCTAGACAGCTGCACATGGAGAAACTGTGAAAATGTAACCGTTGAAATTCCCACCTCCTCTTTCCTTTTCCAATTCTTCTCCTGTCACAGAACTGGAAGAAAAAAAAAGCTAAACTTGTTGCCGTCAGTCCATTCAATTCCAGCTCGCGGAGACACCATGTGTGTCAGAGTAGAAATGCTCCATAGGGTTTTCAATGGCTGTGATTTTACAGAAGTAGATCTCTAGGCCTTTCTTCCATTGTACTGTTGCGTGGCTTCAAATTGCCAACCTTTTGGTTAGTAGACAAGTACAAATCATAAGTTGGGAGGGGGTACTGAAATAAACTTCCCAAGGACAGTACCTGGCACCACAGATTTGTACAATAGGTGGTACCCCCCACCCGGCTACCCTGCCTCTAATACCACTCATCCCTGCCCCTTTCCTCTTTTTGCCATGTTGTCTTGCTCTCTGAGCATCACTCTCTTTATCATCCTGTGTTATGGATTGAACTGTGTCCCAAAAAAATTTGTGTCAAATTGGCTAGGCCATGATTCCCAGTATTGTATGGTTGTCCACTATTTTGTGATCTGATGTGATTATCCTGTGTGTTGTAAATCCTAACCTCTATGAAGTTAATGAGGCAGGACTGAGGCAGTTACATTAATGAGGCAGGACTCAATCTACAGTATTAGGTTGTATCTTGAATCAATCTCTTCTGAGATATAAAACAGAGAATCAAGCAGAGAAGCGAGGGACCTCCAACCACTGAGAAAGAAGAGCCGAGAGCAGAGTGTGTCCTTTGGATCTGGGGTCCCTGAGCTGAGAAGCGCCTAGACCAGGGGAAGATTGATGACAAGGACTTTCCTCCAGAGCTGACACAGAGAGAAAGCCTTCCCCTGGAGTTGGCACCCTGAATTCAGAATTCTAGCCTACTAGACTGTGAGAGAATAAATTTCTGTTTGCTAAAGCCATCTACGTGTGGTATTTCTGTTATAGCAACACTAGTTAACTTAAACATCCCCTATTATTAAAACTACTGTCTTTCTAAAGGGACTCTGATAAGTTAATTTATACTGAGATTTTAATGCTTGCTGTCATGGTTTGAATTATGTCCCCCAAAAAATGTGTGTATAAATTTGGCTAGGCCACGATTCCTGTTACTGTGTGATTTTCCTATATGTTGTAAACCTGACTCTGTGATGTTAAAGAGGGAGGATGGGTGGCAGTTGTGTTAGTAAGGCAGGACCTGATCTACAAGACTGGATTGTGTCCTGAGGCAATCTCTTGAGATATAAAAGACAGAAGTGAGCAGTGAGACAGGGGGACCTCATACCATCAAGAAAGCAGTGCCGGGAGAAGAGCGCGTCCTTTGGACCAGGGTCCCTGCGCCGAGAAGCTCCTAGTCTGGGGGAACACTGAAGAGAAGAAGGCCGACAGAGATAAAAAGACTTCCCCTGGAGCTGATGCCCTGAATTTGGACTTTTAGCCTACTTTGACTATGAGGAAATAAACTTCTCTTCATTAAAACCATCCACGTGTGCTATTTCTGTTATGGCAGCACTAGATAACTAAGACACTTACTAACTGTCTAATCCAGGGTCCTGGTGGCATGGTGGTTAAGAGCTCAGGCTGCTAACCAAAAGGTTGGCAGTTTGAATCCACCAGTCGCTCCCTGGAAACCCTATGGGGCAGTTCTACTCTTACCTATAGTGTCGTTATGAGTCAGAATCGACTCGATGGCAACGGGGTTTTTTTTTTTTTGGTAACCATCTAATCCAGGAGTATTTTAATTTTTATAAGCTAAAAGTCTAAAGGAATGCAATTATAATAGTAGAAGTTCAGTGGCCCTGGAGAATCAGATACAACATGAGGCAATGCTATCCAGAGTGATTCAGTTTATGAGATGTGCTATTTTCCTTACACCCATGTTGGAGGCCAGAGAATTAAATCATTTTTTGCAAATTACTTTTTCAGAGAATTCTAATGTCTGTATCTTAACTCGGGAGCTTTAGACAATAACAGCCTTTGGACCAAGTAAAAAAGTGTTTCATATCTACCATGTTCCCTCTTCTATGTTTTTCCTCATGAGACATACTTGATGATGCAGAGGGGGACCTTTCAGAATGTGGTCTTTCAATCTGTTTTGCGTCAGTCTAGTATCTATTTTTACTTAGAATAGAAGTAATAAGTTTCACTGATTATTATTGTTTCTAGCATCTGATCCTTAGGGAGTTTGTTTGGTTTTTGTCTACCAGCATCATCAAAACAGTTGAGATTTTCCTGTTGTGCTGGAGGCATATGCTCAAGGCAAATATACAGACTTGTTGGCTTGCCTGGAATCCACCCCCAGAGGTTCTAATTGTTTTAGTTGGGCCCCACCACTGAATAAATTAGCCGTGGGAGAGCCAGATTGGGGACTGAACCAGGTGTTTTGCTTCCTAGGAGCAGGAACTAGTCAGTCTTGGGTTTGCTTTGCCGTATCTTGACAATTAAACAGAAAAGAAAGAGAGACTTCACTGATCATTCTCTAGGTTACCGAAGTGCAGATAAATCTAGCATGGAGTTTCAATCCGTGGATCTTCTTCTCATGCTTTCTAGGCTGACAGTGTTCCTGAAGCAAGACTATGTTAAGCCACCTGGGGTGTAATGCACATGTATCTCCAAACTGAGATTTCCAGCAAGTTCACCAGAACAAGTATGTTTTGAAACAACCACAAGAACATGACCCTATGGATTATTTCAAAATTGTCTTGAAGAAACAGAGTAATATCTGTTCTTTTTCTAGATAGACTTTTAATACGTATTTAACGAAGTTGCAAGCATATTCGTTTATTAAAAACTATTTATTAAGTGCATACTATGTACCAGGCAGTGTGCCAATCACTAGGTGCATATAGGTGCATAAAATAGATATGGTCCCTGCCTTCATGGAGCTTATAACCTCTTGGGAAAAACAAATAAACAATTAAACAAGCAATTAGTATTTTGAATTGTGGTAAGAGATAAGTTGGAAACGAAAACAGGACATTGATAGATAATGGGGTGAGAGAGGGAAGATAGGGCGGTCAGGAAAGGCTACTGAGGAGATGACAAGTATATCTATCATTTAATAGTTTCCACAGTCTAGCAGGTGATAAAATCAGTTAGAAACTAGAAGCAACTTCATGACAGGTTTGGACATACCATTTCCTCTCTTCCTTTGTGGCAGCCGGTTTTGGGCCTAAGACAGAGGGTGGCCAGGAGTGTGTGGACCCTGGCTTGACAAAGACAGAAGGAGACAGTGTGAAGGACCTCTGCTGCTCTCCTTTCTGAGACCCACTACATTCCACAGGCCCAGAAAATTTGGTCCACATGGTGCAGGAATACTTTTAACTGAATGCTTGCCTGAGTTAAGAAATGGGGAAGGGTAGGATGTAGAGAGGGTGAAAGGGGATGAGGTGGTGGAGGAGGGGGAAGAGATCAGATGACCACTCTGAATGTGAGCAGAGTTGAAGAGCAGACTTCCCTGTTGGTTGTGTATGTCTTTCTTCCTGGCAGAATAAATGTTCTTAGTATCTCAGAAGAGTCCTCACTTTATAACTATGGTTCTTATACTAGATAATAACTGTTACATTTCTAGAGCAATACTGAAGTGTTTAGAACAAGTCTATGCAACCAATCTTCAAAATGTTTACTGAGTCTGCAAAAACTACCAGGGCGTTTACTTCAGTAACTGTGCTTCCAGACATAAAACTCTAAAGTAGAACCAAGTAGGTCCTTTATAGACCTCCTTTGGTCCTAGTCCAGTCTATCAGCCATCTGGCCATCCACCATGTCTGCTCTTAGACAACATTCTAAGGTGTTAGTCTAATAACTGGTAATGCATCCTTTCTTTTGGGCTTCCCAAGTATTTCACATAGCACTTTACCTTAAGGAACTTAGAGATTTCAAAAGCTAGCCCAGGCATCCTTTTTCCCTTCCAATTATAGGAATAAATTCAGTCTTTGTGTGACAGGCCAACTCAACACAGCATTTTGCAGCAGTGAAGCTGTTTTAGAGTAATATGTCATGAACCTTCACACAACGTGGTAGAAGGATGGCCATCAATTCTCAAAATATATAATAGTTATGATTCCAGTATAAGAACTGTAGTTAGGTAGTAAACGTGAGGACTCTCCTGGGATACAAGAGAACATAGGTAGCCAACGGCCTTCTGCCTAATAGCAGCTACTGCTGTTATCATATGGATGGCCCCAAAGCTGTTACACACTTGAGTTCTTCTGGTCCAGTTCCACTCTGGAAGGTCTTGGAGAATGAATGAGAGTAAGAGCAGAAGTTAGAAACATTTGTATATAATTAGGTGTTGACCATCTCCTGCTCAAAGATGTCTCCTCTACCCATCTGCCTCTACCAGTTAGATATTCATCAGATCTCACTAGTTCTTTCAAAGTTCAAAACCCTATGAAGAATGAAGCCTAGATTATTTATAATTTATTTATTAATTATTTATAATTAATGTGATTTGCTTTAATCAAACAATCTTAATATCAAACCAAGGTAACACTGAATGAATGGGAATGTTGAGTAAAGGAAAATGACAGTGTAATTTTCTGAGTAGAGGGAACTTCAAACGAAGGCAGGACCAGGAGGGAAAGGACATCAAGAGAAGTGTGCTGTCCCAGGAGAGATAGTGTGAGGCCTTTGGGTGGGGAGACAGGCTCCACAAGGAAGATGCAGGGCTATAACCTGGATTCTAGTCCTTTCTCAGCCACTAATCAGCTATGGCCATGAACGCATCACTTCTCTAAGCCTCAGTTTCCACATCTCTAAAGTGAAGGAATTGGAACAGCTAACCTCTCAGGCCATTATCTGCTCTAAAATTCCATTATTTTAAAGCCCTCGAAAGTCAAACTTCGCCTACTTTGCAATTTTGCCTGGGACCTAATGGTAGAACCTTCAAGCTGCTTAGCATATGGTAATAGATTCGCAAATGTAGACATGTTGTTGTAGTTGTTAGACGCCTTCCAGTCCGTTCTGACTCATAGAGACCCTAGGTACAGCAGAACAAAACCCTGCCCTGTCCGGAGCCATCATCACAATTGTTGCTATGTTTGAGCCCATTGTTGCAGCCACTGTGTCAGTCTGTCTCCTTGAAGGTCTTCCTCTTTTTCACTGACCCTCTACTTTACGAAGCATGATGTCTTTCTCCAGGGCCTGGACCCTCCTGATAATACGTCCAAAGTATGCGACAAAGTCTCACCATCCTCCCTTCTAAGGAGCATTCTGGCTGTACTTCTTCCAAGACAGATCTATTCATTCTTCTGGCAGTCCATGGTATGTTCAATATTCTTCATCAACAACATAATTCAAATGCATCGGTTTTTCTTTGGTCTTCCTTATTCATTGTCCAGCTTTCCCATGCATATGAAGCGGTTGAAAATACCATGGTTTGGGTCAGGTGCACCTTAGTCCTCAAGATGACATCTTTGCTTTTCAACACTTTAAAGAGGTCTTTTGCAGCAGATTTGCCCAATGCGATACGTCCTTTGATTTCTTGACTGCTGCTTCCATGGGTGTTGATTGTGGATCCAAGTAAAATGAAGTCCTTGACAACTTCAATATTTTCACTGTTTGTCATGATTTTGCTTATTTGTCTAGTGGTGAGGCTTTTTGTTTTCTTTATGTGGAGGTGTAATCCATACTGAAGGCTGTCGTCTTTTGTTGCCTTTGTTTACTATGTCTTAATTTTATTATTTTTTCTTATTTATTTGTTTTTTTAACTTTTTTATTGTACTTTAGATGGAAGTTCACAGAACAAACTAGCTTCTCATTAAATAGTTAGTACACATATTGTTTTAGTTAACAACCCCATGACATGTCAACACTCTCCCTTCTCGACCTTTTACTGGCTTTCCTGTACCCTCCTGCCTTCTAGTCCTTGCCCCTGGGCTGGTGTGCCCCTTTAGTCTCATTTTGTCCTGTGCTGTCCTGTGCTGTCCTGTGCTGTCTAATCTTTTGCTAAAAGGTGCACCTCTGAGGTGACTTCATTATTTAGCTAAAAGGTGTCCAGGGGCCATACTCTTGGGGTTTCTCCAGTCTCTGTCAGGCCAGTAAGTCTGGTCTTTTTTTTTTTTTCAGTTAGAATTTTGTTCTACATTTTTCTCCAGCTCTGTCTGGGACCCTCTATTGTGATCCCTGTCAGGGCAGTCAGTGGTGGTAGCCGGGCACCATATAGTTGCCCTGGACTCAGTCTGGTGGAGGCCCTGGTTGTTGTGGTCCATTAGTCCTTTGGACTAATCTTTCCCTTGTTTCTTTAGTTTTAGAAGGCTGTCATCTTTGATCTTCATCAATAAGTGCTTGAAGTCCTCTTCACTTTCAGCAAGCAAGGTTGTGTATCTGCATATCACAAGTTGTTAATGAGTCTTCCTCCAATCATGATGCCGAGTTCTTCACATATTCCAGTTTCTCGAGTTATTTGCTCAGCATAAAGATTGAATAACTATGGTGAAATGATACAACCCTGATACACACCTTCCTTGATTTTAAAGCACTTAGTATCCCCTTGTTCTGTTAGAATGACTGCCTCTTGGTCTATTGTACAGGTTCAGCATGGGCAAAATTAAGTGTTCCAGAGTTCCCATTGTTTTCAATGTTATCCGTAATTTGTTATGATCCACACAGTTGAATGCCTTTGCATAGTCAATGAAACACAGGTAAACATCTTTCTGGTATTCTATGCTTTCAGCCGAGACCCATCTGACATCAGCAATGATATCCCTGGTTCCAGCTCCTCTTCTGAATCCAGCCTGAATGTCTAGCAGTTCCCCATTGATGCACTGCTGCAACCATTTTTGAATTATCTTCAGCAAAATTTTACTTGTATGTGATATTAATGGTATTGTTCGATAATTTCCACATTCTGTTGGATCACCTTTCTTTGGAATGGGCACAAATATGTATCACTTCCAGTCGGTTGGCCAGATAGCTGTCTGCCAAATTTCTTGCATAGTTGAGTGAGCGCTTCCAGCACTGCATCCATTTGTTGAAACATCTCAGTTGGCATTCCGTCAATTCCTGGAGCCTTGTTTTTCACCAGTGCCTTCAGTGCAGCTTGGACTTCTTCCTTCAGTACCATCAGTTCTTTATCATATGCTACCTCCTGAAATGGTTGAACAGTGACTTTGTATATTTCCTCCATCTTCTTTTGATGCTTCTTGCGTCGTTCAATATTTTGCGCATAGAATCCTTCAATATTGTAACTCAAGGCTTGAATTTTTTTCTTCAGTTCCTTCAGCTTGAGAAATGCCAAGCATGTTCTTCCCTTTTGGTTTTCTAACTCCAGGTCTTAGCACATTTCATTACAGTGCTTCGCTTTGTCTTCTCAAGCAGCCCTTTGAAATCTTCTGTTCAGCTTTTATTCTTCATCTTTTCTTCTGTTTGCTTTAGCTACTCAATGTTCAAGAGCACGTTTCAGAGTCTCTTCTGACACCCATTTTGGTCTTTTCTTTCTATCTGTCTTTTTAATGACCTTTTGCTTTCTTTATGTATGATGTCATTCCACAATTTGTCTAGTTTTTGGTCATTAGTGTTCAATGTGTTAAATCTATTCTTGAGATGGTCTCTAAATTCAGGTCAGATGTAATTTTTCTGAAATACATCACCAGGCCTTTCTTCCTACTCTGTCTTAGTCTGGAAGCTTCTCTGAAACCTGTCGACCATGGATGACCCTGCTGGCATTGGAAATACCAGTGACATACCTTTCAGCATCACAGCAACACACAAGCCACTACAGTGTGACAAACTGAAAGATGAGTGGTGGAAATGCAGTCATAGTGGTTTGTAACTCTGCAATGCCTTCTCCAATACTTCTTCTCTTGACAAAATAGGCGGGGGCCATAAATGTATAGATGGTGGCTGTAAATTAGAGTATCTTATGTTGTACGTCAAACTGAGAACCTGAGAAGACGATTCAACTCTCCTCACCCTGGCTTCACCATTATGATGCTGGTGAGTGTGTTTGTATGTATTCTCGCCTTTCTCTTGTCAGTGCCCAGTTGATTTGTTACATTTCAACTCCAAGTCCAGTGAGTGGGGGACACGTCTTCAAGCTGCAACCAGAATGAGATGAGTGCAAGTTGATTAGGAGTCATTCTGATGAGCCACATGGACTGTCTGGTTTGCTTTTCTTACTTTCTGTATCTTGACTAATGGTCTCTTGCATACACCTCTCTCAGGAGTTTGAAGAAGAGCAAGGTTGGCTTTGCAGTAGATAGAAGAAAAGCTTTCTGTGTCTGATAACAAAAGAAAAAATGAAAAAGTGGAAGGACAGAGCCTTAGAGACCACCATGATAGATCTGAGGGGTGACTGAATCTTACATACTATACGTATTCCTTTCTCACCAAGGGAGTCTTACAGTATAACTGTATTTTTCATCTCTAATCTTGGGTGCTACATGTCAGTATCTTTTATTTCTTTCCCATTTTGAGTGACACGGTGTGATATGTCTAATGACAACTAGAACAAATTCTGGTAATGAGGTCACCTTGGGCCTATATTACTGTCTGGCTGCTGTTTTCCATAGAAATTATTTGTGAAAGCAGACCACGTGCTCGGAATAACTTCCTCCACCTAAGTGTGGGTGACGACAGGCAGATATGTTAAAACTTGCAAGATAGAAATGACTTGCTTTGGCCTCCCTCTGGTTTGGAGCTGCAAATTGGCCTGTAATGAGACAGCTCTTGCTTTCATCGCAAGGAGAGAGTGATTGGTTGTGATTAAGTTATTTAGTTTCCTTTATATGCAAGTTTCTTATACAGAATATACTGAACACTTCAAAAGTCAACACAGGCCCCAGAAAATCATATATTAATTTTTTTTCAAAGGGAGATTTTAGTGAGCAGATACATGTTCCCAGAATTGTATTATCATAAAATAAAGTCAGTAAAGGCTCATGGAACAAATGAACCTTAATATGGTGGGTAGGATTTGGATAAGTGAAAAGAAGCATGGGGCATTGCAGCAAGGAGAATTGGCATGGGCTAGGAAGGGAACAGGAATGAACTTGGAGTGTGTAGGAGGGTGGAAAGTATGTGAGAAGACCTCGGCATAGAAGATGCGAGTAGAGAAAATGAGGTTGGATGGTTGAGGTGGAGCCCAGTTTTGCATAGTCACAGGACAGATGTAAGCATTTAGACTTGCAGCGTTATATCACTGAGAGCCAGCATGGGCTCTTAAGAAGGGATTGACATGATAAAAATCACAAGTGGAAAAGATTGTAAGATTCAGAATCTACCGCCATCTGTCAGTTGTTGCACTGTGGGGGCTGCATGTTGCTATGATGCTGGAAGCTTTGTCACTGGTATTTCAAATACGAGTAGGGTCACCTATGGTAGGCAAGTTTCAGCAGAACTTCCAGACTAAGACATACTAGGAAGAAAAACTTGGTGATCTACTTTCAAAAATTAGCCAGTGAAAACCCAGTGGATCACAGAGTCTTGTCTGAGACTTTGACTCGCTTACTTTGGATCCATCATCAGGAGGGACTGATTGCTGAAGGACATCATCTTTGGTAACCTGGATGGCCAGCCAAGGCAAGGGTAACCCTGAATGACATGGATTGACACAGTGGCCGCAAAAAATGGACTCAGACATATCAATGATCATGAAACAGCACAGGACCAGGCAGCGTTTTGTTCTGTTCTATGTAAGGTCACCATGAGTCGGAGCCAGCACGACAGCTATGAACAAGAACAAGATTCAGGGAGATTTTGAATGCGGGAAAGGCTAGAGTCACTGAAAAATGATTAAGGAGTGCTTGGAAACCTCAAGCTGTTTTCAAGTCAACTCCAAAGAACTGTTCCATAGGATTTTCTTGGCTGTAATCTTTACAGAAGCAGTTTGCCAGGACTTTCTTCTGCAGTGCCATTGGGCAGGTTCAAACCACCAGCCCTTAGGTTAGCAGCCATTTGCAAACAGCCGATTGCAAACAGCGTGCACCACCCAGGCTCCTTTGGAAACTTCAGCAGGTTGCTTTTACACAGGTTAAATAGTATATTCCCAGGGATGAACTGGTATTTTGTTGATGAGGATAGCCAAACATCAGGGAAATGGATTTAAAACCAGAAATCTTAAGGGACATGCTCATAAGAAGAATATCAGTATCAAAATGACAGGTTACACGGACAACTTAAAAGAGCCCCTAGCATTTTGCAATGTAGCACAGATTCGTGAAGTGATAACTAGAACAGGATGATCTTGATTTCGGTAGAGCTGAGGGTAGCTGAGGGAGGGCAGTTTTAGGTCAAGATTACGCATAGCAGCGAGAAGATACGAGGTAAAAATGAAGAAACATTTGGTGGTTGTGGCTCGCCCCTTAGGTAATAAAATATTCCCTTTCCTTCTTTGTACTTGACTTTTAAGCTGTGTTTCTAATCTTTTAGGGCCCCACTGTGAGTCCAGAGAAATAACTGCTCTCCCTCTGAGAACCCAATGCCTCATTAATGCTGTCCCCGTGAGGACGCACCTTACGCTGGTTTTCCAGGGCCAGCACCAGACCACCCATGTGTCCAGTGCAGCCACATGGTTTTCATGCAGGGCCAGCTCCCCAGCTTTTCCTTACGGAACTTCGTTGTGTCCAGACAGTCTCCATCTATGACCACAGGTAAAGCTTATCGCCGCACCAGCAAACACATGAAGGATGAATTTGTATCTTGCTTACAGAAACAGTTTCAACCAGTATTCTGTCTTTAGGCATACACACATATGTGGACATTTGCATGTACTTGTGTATATACCCAAAGAGCCCTGGTGGCGCAGTGGTTGAGTGCTTGGCTGCTAACTGAAATGTGGGCGGTTGGAATCCACCAGGCTCTCCGCAAGAGAAAGGTATGGTAGTCTACTTCTGTAAAGATCACAGCCTTGGAAACGCTGTGGGATAGTTGTACTCTGTCCTATAGGGTTGCTATGAGTCGGCATCAACTGGATGGCAACAGGTTTGGTTTCAGTTTTTTGGTGTACATGCACACACGCAAGCTAAGCCTGACCTGTTAACATCTTTCGAAAGGCATGAAAGCTGGCTGTTTCTAAACCATCACTTCTGGGATCAGACTCACTCTTGAGGGTGTGTTGATGGGTGTGGTTGTAGGGCTCTTTGCTCTTTTGAAGCTAAGTGGGTGGGTGAATGGACCACATCCTTGTTTTTGTTAGCTCTGTCAAGTAGGCCCGACTCAAAGTGAGCCCGTGCTCAGGGGGATCTGACCTCCTGCATGGAAAGCAAAAATTCTACCACTGACCACCACAGCTCCCATACTTTATAACAGTGGTTTCAAAGGTTATCTGCATCAGAATCACCTGGAGGGTTTGTGAAAGCAGTGATTACTGCCTCCTCCTCCCCTCCTCCCCTCTCTCTCTTTCAGCAGGTCTCGGGTGGGGCCCAATAATTTGCATCTCTAACAAGTTCCCAGGCAATGCTGCTGGTCTAGGGACAACCCTTGGAGAACCTTTGCTGGAGAAATGCTGCATCATGAAAATAACTGCTTCATTTGACAGGGGGCGCTCCAGTTATATAATTTGGGGGTTTCAAATCATAATCTGTGCCATTCTGAAAGCGCTGTCAATGAATAAATTTGGAAATGAATCACTTGTAATACCTGAGGGTGATTTTAGAACATGCTTTGCTTTGTATTATAGATGTAAGATGTTATCTATGATTGCAGTCAGATTTTTTTATTTTGAATGCATTCACTGGTTTTATTGGAGTTTAATCTCCACTGGAATAACCCATTGCCGTCAAGTCGATTCCAACTCATAGTAACCCTATAGGACAGGGTAGAACTGCCCCATAGGGTTTCCAAGGAGCAGCTGGTGGATTTGAATTACCGACCTTTTGGTTAGCAGCCATAGCTCCTAACCACTGCACCACCAGGGCTCCCTCCACCAGAATAGAATTGTTAATACCATGGGGGAATATCTCCGTTCCTCATCAGCATGGTACTCCTATTACACCACTGTATGTAGTTCTCTCGTCTGAACCTGTGTGAAGACCAAGAAATGTATGGATTCTTTCACACTTTGAGCTTATTCTTGGGTAAAAGCCTGTTTGCCTGCTAGATTTTGATGTAGAAAATCTCTGCAGGTTAATGATCTAAGCCTTTTGGTGCTCACAGGCACTGCTGCCTTAGGGAACAAGTGGTCATGGTTGCTCTCCTGATGGTGATGGTGTGGGGGGTGGTGTCAGAGTTTCCCCTCCCTGCTACTTTCTTTGTCAGCTATCTCTACCTCTCAGGCCAGCTCCATTTGTGGGAAGATTTTTCCTCTCAGCATTATTTGTATTAACTTAGGACTGACACTTCATGCAATTGAAGTCCTCTTGAAAAAGAATATCTCATCACTCTCAGCTTTCAACTAGAAGAAGAGAAAGCCCAGAAGAGTGGAGGGAACGGGTCTCCCGAGTCAGAGGGATGTTGGCCAGTTAAGTAACTTCTCTGAACCTTGGTTGGGAGACAGTCTCCCTATCTCCCAGGGAGTGCGGAGACACAGTACTTCTGTGGCACATAAAAGCTGCCCAATCTAGAAGTTTCTCTTCCCTGTCTCGCAAATAACTGGAGTAAGTTAGCCTTTAAGAGAACTTGACTGTGTTTCTAAGTTATTTGAGGAATATTCTTCCCTGGAGGTTTGTGTAAAAAGAGTGAATGAATGGCTTAAGAACTTTCCTACCCAGAGGCACAAACAATGGATAACCCTTCAATGTCCAGCCTGGCCCTGTGAGTCTAAGATTCAAGGCTACTTAAAATTAATAGCCTGAGCACAATGTTACCAAATTCCACCTTCTGCAGCAAAAGAACCTCATCATTTTTATCATTTCTGAATTTTTACTGAGTTATCAAAATGTGTTGGCCATTGAACTTTAATGAAATTAGGATTGCATGACAAAGATTAAGGAGTGTTCAATGATAATCTTGACAATGCTTTCTGGAGGCTCTCTTCATCCATTCAGGAAATATACTGTATTAGTTTTCTAATGTTATATATCAAATTATCTCAAATTTTATCAACTTAAAGCAACAAGCATTTATTATCTCACAGAGTTTCTAAGGATCAAGAATCCAGGAGCAGCTTAGTTGGGTGGTTCTGGCTCAGGGTTCCTCATGAGGTTGAAGTCAAGCTATGGCCTGGGCTATAGTCATCTGAAGGCTTGACTGGGGCTGAAGGATCTGCTTCCCAGATGGCGCACTCACACGGCTGTTGGCCTAAGCCTCAGTTCCTCGCTCTGTGACCCTCTCCAGATGGCTGCTCATGACATGAGAACTGCCTTCCCCAGAGAAGTGATTCAAGAGACAAGGAGAGTTAGCAGAAAACCACAGTGTCTTTTATGGCCTGTTGTTCTTAGTTGCCATTGAGTCAATTCTGACTTGTGGCAACCCCATGTGTGCAGTGACCTTTCAGAAGCTGCTTGCCAGGCCTTTCTTCCAAGGTACCTCTGAGTGGAATTGAACCACTAACCTTATGGACTTTTATGGCCTCGTTCTTCCATTTTATTCTATTCCTTATATGCTAGTCATTAAGTCTAGCACACACTCAAGAGGAGAGGAATTAGATGTCACTCCTTGAGGGGAGGACTATGAAAGAATTTGTGAATATCTTAAAACCACCGCATATACCAATGATATATAAAGGGACTAGAAAGGTAACCTCTGTTTCCCCATCTGTAAAATGTAGGTTATAATAGTAAGGTTTTTATAACAGTTAAATAAGGTGATACATGTAAAAACTTAGAACAATGACTAGCACGTAGTGGGCATTCAGTAAATTAGTGTTGCTCCTACAGTAGTACCACTATTAGTAGTAGTAGTATTACTGCTGCAGCCACTGAGGTGAAGAGTGTTTTCTCAGATACCGAAAGTTCTAAAGAGTGGTAGTTTTTCCAGAGGAAACCATGGAAGTAAGGATAATATTTGCTAAACTTCACCTTACAGTTAACAAGATTTTCTAATGGGAATTTCTTTCATTTTATCCTTTTTGAGTATTTTGAACATTCAACTTCTTTTTTTGTTTGTTTAACAAACATTCATAAACCACCTACTAGGTACTGTGGTAACTTGTGGTAGATTCTGAGTTTACAAAGAATAAGAAATTGTCCCTTCTACCCAGCGACTCTAAGGTGATGGGGGTGATCCACACATACACACTACAGTGGACTCCAAGGTGGTGGGGGTGATGGACGCATACACAC